>NC_077229.1:387143101-387305601 GCF_027887165.1 Monodelphis domestica
TGCATTCCCTTAATAATTCATTTTCTTGAATATATCTTTAATCTCTCTTTTTCTCATTTTCTTCTGTTTCTTTGCATTGCTCACTTAAGAAAACCTTCCTATCTCTCCTTTCTATTCTGAAAGTCTGCATTCAGTTGGGTATATCTTTCTCTTTCCCCTTGACTGTCTGCTTTCCTTTTTTTCCCTCAGCTATTTCCAAACCTGATTAGACAGCCACTTTACTTTCTTTTTCTTTCACTTTGAAATTTTTGTTGTTGCTACCTCCTATACAATATCCAGACCCTTTCCCCATATATCTTTGGTAAATCTGTTAGATTTAATTCCTTTACTATGTTCATTATTTCTACTTCCTATTCATAAGGTGTGTTATTTAGGTCCTAACTATATGATTGGATGGGTTTCCCTATTTGTTTCAATTTAAGTATGATTTTTTAAAATAAGAAGCTCATAATCTGAGCCAAAGTCAGTTCAAGGTCCTCCTTTAACTGACTCTAGATATCCTCTACACTTGACAACAAAGTACATAATCAATCTGATTTTAATATTAACTATCTGTTGATATCCATGTTTAGGTCACCATTTGGATTGTTGAAAAAAGAGTGCTTGCCTCAACACAACTCTCTTGGTTTCTAAATAGCTCCTTTCTGCACTCCAAAGGCCAACTTGTTATTCTAATAATTTTTTGATTCCCAGCTTTCATTTTCCAGTACCCTATGATGTATGTGACATCTTTTTTATATTTCTAGAATATGCATTAGATTTTCAAAGAACTAATCAATTTTATCCTCTTAAACATTTTAAACATAGACATATTAAGATGATGTTGAATGGTGGGTCTTGAATTTGAAGAAATAATGTTCTGCTATTATTGAGATTATACTCCTACATTGTTCTTCTCCTTTTTTTTTTACTATGAGACCTACTTACTTCATTTCTTCTAAAATATTCTTACCCACAACAGCATGTATAGTGAAAACCTGAACTAAATTCACCCATTTCTGTTCAATGAAGTTTACTCGCTCAAGATGTCAATGTTTAGTATTTCCATCTATTTGACCACATCCCTCTTATCTTGCTTCATAAATCTTGTATTTCAGGTTATGATGCCTTATTGACCTTTACTGTATTGGACTTTCTTTTCATCTTCAGACACATTTGCAGCTAAGCTTCCTTTCACTTTTGGTCCAGCTGCTTCATTAATATTGAAGCTACTTTTAGTTATCCTATTCTCTTCCCCAAGTATCATGTTGGACAAGTTTAAAGCTAAAGGGTTCATCTTCTAGTATCATTCATTTTTTTTTATTTTAATAGTGTTCAAGGGGTTTCCTTAGCAAAGACTATAGAATGGTTTTCCATTTCCTTCTCCAGTGGATCATTTTTGTCAGAACTTTCTACTATTTCATGTCCACCATGGGTAACCCTATATGGCATATCTTATAATTTTATTGAGCTTTGCAAGTCCCCCCCCCACAAAAAAAGACCCAAGAGGGGGGTGGGAGTATGAAGATATAATATAGATGACTGGTTGTTGACCTTTGTACTGGAAAAGGACTAAAAAGACATCAATGATATATTTTGAGTTGAGAATAAAGTGGGTTTAAGAGAGACAGAGGTGCACAAAGTCATTAGCTTTACTCTCTCCCCAAAGAGTCATTGAAGTCCGGTGGTAAGACAAATCAAGGTGATTGGTCAAGGCTGAGGATGGAGTGAATGACCATGATTTCTCTAAAATCTAACCAAGCTCTAAGTACTCTACAGTGCCTCCTTCAACCATCTATACGGCCACTGGAACAAATTGTTCTCACCCACCCTTTCACATGCCTGGGCTAGACACCCACTTTAATTCACCCAAGTTTGAGGTCTATCAGTTACTCTTAACCTGGTCTCATCCATCTGCCAAGATAGTTTACTAAGGTACAGTCACTGAGTATGTTATAATTAGTTGGAGCCACCGATGAAAGCTGGGTGGTAGGTGGATGTCAGAGGATGAAGACATCCCTGTAAAGAGCTTGGCAAGCCTTCACAACAAAAGTCCTAAATCATAACTTATTAATCACAAGCAGTGGTTGTTGCTCCAGGGGTAGAGTCAAGTTGGCAGAGTAAAGCAGAGAAGCTCAGAGTCACCATGAGAATCCCATACAACCAATATTAAGATGAAACCAAAAGAGGACAGCTGGGTAGCTCAGCGGATTGAAATCCTAGAGATGGGAGGTCCAAGATTCAAATCTGACCTCAGACATTTCCTAGCTATATGACCCTGGGCAAGTCACTTAACCCCCTTTGTCTAGCCCTAAACACTCTTCTGCCTGAGAACCAATACATAGTATTGATTCTAAGGTGGAAGGTAAGAGTTTAAAAAAAAATAACAAAACAAATATAGAAGAGAAATAACCAACAAGGACATAGAGTGAAACAACTTTCAAGAAATTAAAAAGGTAGGCAGAGAACATCTGGCACCCTGGGGTGAGAGAGGAGCGTAGTCAGTAGGAGGTTATAGCAAGGAGGTAAGAGTGAAACCAAGAGCAAGCCACACACCCCAAACCCACATCTGCTGTGCCAGCTTTGGAACTTGAGCCCAAACCAATATTCAGATCCTATGACTGTCCGTTGGCAAATAAAGGTCCAATCAACCCACAGCCCTTGAAATTATAAACCTATTGTGGAGTCTGGATTCCTAGCCCAGGGGAGTCTATGTTGAAGTGGGCTGATCTGTGCGGGCCAAGAGCAAAGCTAGAAGTCCTAGTAGGGGTTTGGGGTGAGGACATAGATCTTGTGTAAGGTAGTTGGTAGACTAAAAGTAGGTCAGGATCTTTTTAGGAAAAACTCAAGGTATAGCTCCCAGACAAGGCAATCAACTGTGTATCTGATTAAATCAAGTACACAGTAAGACAAAAAACCACTTAGACCTAAGCCTGAGGCTAGAATTTGAACAGTTTCTGACCTGACATAGCTCAGAATCTCAGAGTAAGACCAAAAGCTTACATTTAAGCCTGAGTTAAATCTTTAAGCTATTGACATCTCAAGGGTTAATTGAATCAGGAGTGGGAGGTGCCTCTCAGAGCTCTCAGCCTTCAGGTCATCATACCATTTTGGAAAAACTGAAACTGACAGAAACCCAGAAAAAAAGCTAATGGTAGCATCAAGGAATGATTGAAGTCTAACCTCCCAGAAAACAAAACCTACCTATAAAAAGGCAGGAGAAATGCGTAAACAACAAAAAAGCACTTAACTCTAAAGAATTTTTATGGAGACAAAGAGTAAGGTACAGACACAAAGGGGGACAATGAAAGCAAAGTGAATACATGCAAAGTCCAAAAAAATTTAGATTGGACACAGATTCTGGAAGATCTCAAAAAGATTTCAAAAACCAATTAAAAGATACAGAGGAAAAGTGGGGAAGAAAAATGAAAGCAATTCAAGAAGTAATGAAAAAGGAGAACCAAAATCTAACAGAGGAAAATCAGGTCTTAAAAATTAGAATTGAGCAACTAGAAAATAATGATTTCATGAGAAATCAAGAAACAATAAAACAAGATCAAAAGAATGAAAAAACAGAAGAAAACAAGAAATATCTTATTGGAAAAAAAATGACCTGGAAAATAGAACCAGGAGAGACAATTTAAGAATTTCACAAAAGGAAATTTACCCTTGCCTCTTTTTAACCAATTGTACCTGGAATGAAGTTGAAATGGCCTGGAAGCAAGGAGTGTGTAATGGAAATCATTGGGTAAATTGAGTCAGGAGGATAGAACAGCAGCAAGAAAAATGGAGCAATGGAGTCAAGAATATCATGAGACATGGGGCAGGGCAATCTTTCCTGAAATACTCCTGGACTGTTCCCCTGGGTGGTTCAGCCAAATTAGAAAGCCATAGTTGGATCCTGAGACATCATGTGTGAGAGTTAGTGGGTGGAAAAAAGGCTTGATAAACTGAAGTAAGAGTGGATTTTGCTCTCTTTGCTTCCATGTTTGGTGCTTGCTGGACTTTCCTATGAAAGTGTTTAGGGAACCCTTAAAGGAGGCTTTAGGATAGCAAGCTAAATGGAGCAAGAAAGAATCTTTTTATAATTCTCTCCTATTTTTCCATCTTTTTCCTACTACTTTTGATTTATAAAATTATTAATATGAGGCCAGTCTCATAGACTCCTATGGAATTATTGAACTACCTGAAAGCAATGATAAAAAAAAGTGTGGACAACATAATAAAACTGCCCAGATATCCTTCAATAAGAAAATAAATAGAAATTGCAAGAATTCATAGATCACCTTCAGAAAGAAATCCTCAAATGACAACTTCAAGGAATATAATAGCTAAAATCAAAAGCCCCAAGCCAAGGAAAAAATATTGCAAACAGCCAAAAAGAAACAATTCAAATACCATGGTGCTACCTTCAAAATCACACAGGACCAAGTGGCTTCAACATTAAAGGATCAGGAGGCATGGAATATGATATTCAGGAAAGCAAAAGATCTAGTTTTACAACTCAGAATCACCTACCCAACAAAATGTAGTATATTCTTTCAGGGGTGGGGTGGGGAATGGACAATCAATAAGAGAGGAGATTTCTAAGCATTCCTGGGAATACTCCAGACCTAAATGAAAAAATGTAAAGTCTAGTCATGAGACCCAAGAGAGGCCCAAAAAGATAAATAATAAAGAGAAAAACTAAGGGACTCATTAAGGTCAAAATTTTTGTAGTTCTACATGGAAAGAGGATATTTGTAATTCTCAAAAATCCCTAGGGCCAGAGATACTCACAAGTAAATTCTTTTTTTTTAACATTATTTTATTTGGTCATTTTCAAACATTATTCCTTGGCAACAAATCTCATTTTCTTTTCCTCCCCACCTCCCACCACCCCTCCCATAGCTGATGTGCAATTCCATTGTGTATCACATGTGTCCTTGATTCAAACCCATTTCCATGTTGTTGGTATTTGCATTAGGGTGTTCATTTAGAGTCTCCTCAATCATATCTCCTCCATCCCTGTAGTCAAGCAATTGCTTTTCTTCGGTGTTTTTACTCCCACAATTTGTCCTCTGCTAGTGGATAGTGTTTTTTCTCCTACATCCCTGCAGAATGTTCAGGGACATTGTATTGACACAAACGGAGAAATCCATTATGTTCGATTGTACCACAGAGTTTCAGTCTCTATATTCAATGCTTTCCTGGTTCTGCTCCTTTCACTCTGCATCACTTCCTGGAGGTTCTTCCAGTCTCCATGGAATTCCTCCACTTTATTATTCCTTTGAGCACAATAGTATTCCATCACCAACATATACCACAATTTCTCCAGCCATTCTCTAATTGAAGAGCATCCCCTCATTTTCCAATTTTTGACCACCACAAAGAGCACCTCTATGAATATTCTTGTACATGTCTTTTTCCTTATTATCTCTTTGAGGTACAAATCCAGCAGTTCTATGGCTGGATCAAAGGGCAGACAGTCTTTTAGCATCCTTTGGGCATAGTTCCAAATTGCCCTCCAGAATGGTTGGATCAATTCACAACTCCACCAGCAATGAATTAATGTCCCGACTTTGTGACATCCCCTCCAGCATTCATTACTTTCCTTTGCTGTCATATTAGCCAATCTGCTAGGTGTGAGGTGATACCTCAGAGTTGTTTTGATTTGCATCTCTCTGATTATAAGAGATTTAGAGCACTTTTTCATGTGCTTATTAATAGTTTTGATTTCTTTGGCTGAAAACTGCCTGTTCATGTCCCTTGCCCATTTATCAATTGGAGAATGGCTTGCTTTTTTTTACAATTGATTTATCTCTTTATAAATTTGAGTAATTAGACCTTTGACAGAGGTTTTTGTTATGAAAATTATTTCCCAATTTGTTGCTTCCCTTCTCATTTTGAGTTTGTTGGTTTTGTTTGTTCAAAAACTTTTTAATTTGATGTAATCAAAACTGTTTATTTTACATTTTGTGACTCTTTCTATGGTTTGCTTGGTTTTAAGGTCTTTCCCTTCCCAAAGGTCTGACATGTATACTATTCTGTGTCCACCTAATTTACTTATAATTTCCTTCTTTATGTTCAAGTCGTTCACCCATTCTGAATTTATCTTGGTGTAGGATGTGAGGTGTTGATCCAAACCTAATCTCTCCCACACTGCCTTCTAATTTTCCCAGCAGTTTTTGTCAAATAGTGGGTTTTTGTCCCAGAAGCTGGGGTCTTTGGGTTTGACATATAATGTCTTTCTGAGGTCACTTACCACAAGTCTATTCCACTGATCCTCCTTTCTGTCTCTTAGCCAGTACCAAATTGTTTTGATGATGCATATATTAACAAATTAGGGAAGGCAGAGATCAATGAATTGGAAATGCAAATAAAAAAGCTTGAAAGCGAACAAATTAAAACCCCCCAGAAGAAAACCAAACTAGAGATCCTAAAAATAAGGGAGAAATTAATAAAATCAAAAGTGATATAACTATTGCACTAATAAATAAGACTAGAAGCTGGTACTTTGAAAAAACAACAAAATAGACAAAGTATTGGTCAATCTAATAAAAAAGGAAAGAAGAAAAGAAAATTAACTGCATAAAAAATGAAAAGTCAGAAATCACCTCCAAAGAAGAGGAAATTAAGGCAATCATTAAAACAACTTTGCGGAATTATATGGCAATAAATATAACAATCTAGGTGATATGGGTGAATATTTATAAAAATATAACTTGCCTAGACTAACAGAAGAAGAAATAGAATTCTTAAATGATCCCATATCAGAAAAAGAAATTGAACAGCCCATCAAAGAACTCCCTAAGAAAAAATCCCCAGGGCCTGATGGATTCACAAGTGAATTCTATAAAACATTCAAAGAACAGCTAATCACAATACTATACAAACTATTTGACATAATATGCAAAGAGGGAGTTCTACCAAATTCCCTTTATGACACAAACATGGTACTGATTCCAAAGCCAGGCAGGTCAAAAACAGAGAAAGAAAATTATAGACCAATATCCCTAATGAATATAGATACAAAAATCTTAAATAGAATACTAGCAAAAAGACTCCAGCAAGTGATCAGGAGGGTCATTCACTATAACCAAGAAGGATTTCCATCAGGAATGCAGGGCTGGTTCAATATTAGGAAAACCATCCACATAATTGACCATGTCAACAAGCACACCAATGAAAATCAAATGATTATCTCAGTAGATGCAGAAAAAGCCTTTGATAAAATACAACACCCATTCCTATTAAAAACACTAGAAAACATAGGAATGGAAGGGTCATTCCTAAAAATAATAAACAGTATATATCTAAAACCATCAGCTAACATCATCTGCAATGGGGATAAAGTAGATGCATTCCCAATAAGATCAGAAGTGAAACAAGGATGCCCATTATCACTTCTACTATTTAACATTGTACTAGAAATACTAGCAGTAGCAATTAGAGAAGAAAAAGAAATTGAAGGCATTAAAATAGGCAAGGAGGAGACCAAGTTATCACTCTTTGTGGATGATATGATGGTCTACTTAAAGAATCCTAGAGAATCAACCAAAAAGCTAGTTGAAGTAATCAACAACTTTAGCAAAGTTGCAGGATATAAAAGTCATCAGCATTTCTATATATCTCCAACACATCTCAGCAGCAAGAATTAGAAAGAGAAATCCCATTTAAAATCACCTTAGACAAAATAAAATACTTAGGAATCTATCTCCTGAGACAAACACAGGAACTATATGAACACAACTACAAAACACTCTCCACACAACTAAAACTAGACTTGAGCAATTGGAAAAACATTAATTACTCGTGGGTAGGACAAGCCAATATAATAAAAGTGACCATCCTACCCAAACTTATTTATCTATTTAGTGCTATACCCATTGAAATTTCAAAAATTTCTTTACTGATTTAGAAAAAAAATAACAAAGTTCATTTGGAAGAACAAAGGATCAAGGATATCCAGGGAAATAATGGAAAAAATACAAAGGAAGGTGGCATTGCAGTCCCAGATCTCAAACTCTATTATAAAGCAGTGGTCATCAAAACAATTTGGTACTGGCTAAGAGACAGAAAGGATTTATGGGGTTTTTATATATTTATTTTGTTTTACAGGATGTAAAATTTATAATACATCTTTCTTATTACCTTGAAATCAGAATTTGAGCAGTAGAACCAGGAGGGCAAGAAAAAGTAGGAAAAGAGTCTTCTAGATCCATTACACATAGGACTTAAAACAGGCCTAAGGCAATATACAATTGTGAAAAAATATCTGGCAGAAGCTGTATATGTCCCAAAGGCAAACTGATCTGTCTAGTGTGTAGATGTCAAGACAAAGAAATTACTTGTGATGCCAGCCCCTTGGTGACAGTAGCTGCACACAGGTGAAACATAAGAGGTATGGCATAGATGGAAATCGATCCAAAAAGGCTTGGCATCAGGTTCCTGATACATAATATAAGGTCAGGATCAAATCCAGTCTTCAAATGGTTAGACTTCCATATTAGAGGATGAAGAAATGTGACTCATTTTCCTTCTGCTTTGACAATAAAACTATAAAATATGATAGAAATCAGAAGGATTTTTAGTCCCAAATGCACATATCCTGGTTATTTGTCTTTCATTGCTCTGATATGCTTTCTTATTTATGTTTGTTTCCCATCCTTCAAATATATATCATACAGCTGAGCTCAGAGATTTTTAGCAAGAGTCAGATCAAATCATACTTGGGGAAGGCTATACTTGAAAACAGTGAAAAAGCCTTTGTTTTGGGATGATAGTTGGGCCAATGTTTCAGGAAACAGACACCTATTAAAACAAATCTAGGATCTGAGGTTTTCCTATGTGAATTTTAGATTTTCTCCACCTTGATTAGTCTTTAAAATTCTAGCAACCAGGAATGTATACACCCCTACTTAATAATTAAGTGTTGAGGAGGATGGCCTATGACAGACATGTGCTAGCAAGTGACAAAAAATGAACAACTGACAGACCCCCTGGGCTGTCCTAAGTCAAGCTTAAACTACCATTTGCACATGTGAGACACAGGAAGTGATGTAAAGAACAGTCTATATATTTCATGTCACTTCCTCTCTCTGGCCTCTGTTGCAGAGACGTGGCCATCTTTCTGGCTTTTGTGGCTCCTGGCAGCATGCTAGGTGTCTTAGCGGTTAGATGAAGCATCTTCCCTGAATGACCTGGGTGAGTGGCTTAGACTGATTCCTTTTTTCCTTTACCTCCTAAAACATTATCCTCCTAGGAGACTCCTCATCTCAGAGGAGGCCTTGTGGGTGGTAGCTGTGCTAGATTGAGAAGGTCCCTTGGCCAAGGCCTCTGAACTCCTGCCTGGCTCAGCTTGGGCTGGAACAGTTTAAATTCTCAATCCTCTCTCTCTCTCTTCTTCTTAATTTCTTCCCTCTATTGTAATTAAACCACCATAAAATTCCCAAACTGACTTGAGAATTTTGTTGGAATTGAATTAATCCTTGGAGACCACTAGTATAATATATTCAGTCAATAACCCCTGAATTATAACCCAGTAGACTGGCTAATCCATGAAGGTTGTGACCAGGACCCTCAAATTTCTGTGAAACTTTTCTTTCCTCTTTCTCTCTTTATTACCTCCTCAAGTCAGTCTTCTAAGCATCTAACTCAGCAGTTCAAAAGACAGCTGGGAGACCAGGTGAGTATAAGACAATGTTATTTTTTCTCTTTTCTTCTTAATTTGAATTGACCACAGCTGTTTTTTTTTTTAACCTAAAGCAGCCAGACCTAAAGTGGTCTTATCCCAGGAAGCTGTTTACAAATCTCCCTTCCCTTAGGGAACAAACAACCCAATTAGCCAACCCTAACTGACAATACTAGCTGGCTAAATTACTCTTAACTAGTAATGAGAAAGATCTGGAGAAAGTCCTCCTAGAGGTCTACTTTCCTTTTTTTCCTTTGTTTTCCAAGCCCCCACATGTCTCTAGTTTTAAAATTAAGTGAGAAGTAAAAAAAAAAACCTGGTGAGGCCAGTTAAGAAAAGCTGAGGCTTTGCTCAAAGAGATAAACGATTTTACCCTGAAAAGAAAGGAGAAGAGGCTTGTGACCTTTCCCAAATTAAACAAAAACTCAGCCTTAGCCTCAGGCAAAAGGCTTTGTTTTCTGTCTCCTTTTGACCTAGAGAACTTGATTGTATTAAAAGGCTCTTTAAAAAAAAGGACACTACACCCAAATCTTTTGTTTTCACTCTCTGACTCTAACCTCTAGCCAGTAGCATGATCTACTGACTAAAACCAAAATTATAAATAATATATATATATATGAATATATATATGGACATATATATATGTGTATATATATATGAATACTACATTCTACAAAATTTTCATGGCATTTGAAAAATTAGGGACATTAAAAATTTCAGAATACCTCCCATTTCTTATGTTCTTAGGTCATTTCATTGTTTTTCTCCTAAATATTATGATGAGAAAGGCTACCTTGAAAAAATTTGAAGCTACAATCCAGGAAAACATTCAATACCAATTAGGTAAATACTTCTCATGGGGTCAAATGGAAAATACTGACCCCACCCAAAACATATCTTATCCTTACAAACCTGCTTCTGAAATTCTAAATGAGGAAATTCCTTCCCCCAAAATAGAGATGGAAAACACCTCTAGCTCAGCTACTAGACTGCTTCTCTCTTGGTCTGCAAAGCTTGGCTGAACTTACTTCCCAAGACCCTTCTCCTGAAATCCCAACTTCTGAAATCCCAGTTTTTCCTGTTCCTTCTCCTACCCAAAAACAATTCCAGCCCCAAGAAACTCTTTCTAATCAAACTGACTCATAGGTACCAAATTCAATTAGGGGGATTTTTCCTCTAAGAGAAGTACCTGAAAAAGGACACAATGAGAATATGGTGACTCTAAGACACAATACACTGTTTACTCCCCAAGAAATAAATGAATTCACACAAAATGTTCCCACATTTGAACAAGATCCCTTTCTGGTAACAAAAAAGATGACAGACATATTTTTTCAGTATAATCTATCTTACAAAGATGTTGAAAACTTGTTCCAGGCTTTCTTAATGGAATGTGAGAAAAATAAAATAATTTCTCATGTCAATAAAGCCCAGGGGCTCAATGCAGCACATTGGCCAATTTAGGTTCCCAAATGGGACTATAACAACTCTGAGGATTATTTAAAACTATATCATTGTAGGGAAGCCATTCTAACTGCTATGAGAGCGAGCACTGACAGCATGGGTAAATGGACGGAATTTGAAAAAATTAAGAAAAATGAGGAAGAGACACCCTCCAGATTCATGGACAGAGTAATTGAGTTTGGGGGTCGATACCTAGATTTTGTCCTTTCTATAGAAAATTGCATAAGACAAATTAGTAGGCACTTTGTCAATAACTCTTGCAAAGTGATCAGGGATTATTTTAGAACTCATTGCCCAAAATGGCCTGTAATGGATCTTAATGATTTGAGAAAAATGCTCTATGTGTTTCAAAGGGAAACAAACAAAAAAAAAGAGGAAGAGACTAATGATCTCAGAGAAAAATGGAGAAACAATTGAAATCTTTAACAGGTAAGATTGCTAAATTGGAAAAAGGGAACCAATGGAACTTACCACTCTTCAGGAATCTAATTATCGATCCATTAACTGCCAATTCTGTGAGAAGAAGGGCCACAGAATGATAGAATGTAGAACTATTCAAGGCAATCAGAAACAATATGCAGTTTAATAACAACTAGAGAAATAATAATTATAGAAATAACTATAATAATGATAATAGAAACCACAACTTTAGGAATTATAACTATAAGATTAGATACTGGGAAAATGATAACTCAAACCAAATAACTCCACAACAATATAATTTAAGTGGTGCTCATCCAAAAAATACTCAGGATGCTAATGCCCCTCAGGGGGGTGCCCAAGGAACTCCCCAAATACTATCAAGGTGCCGGGGGGGGCTGGGACACAGGAATCAGAGGATACAACTTTTGATTTTCCAGACCCTGATGTCTTACTACCCATTGCCCCTATCCACTGCCCCCCCCACCATAGAGATGAGCTCCATGTTACCTTAAAGGTGGGTAATATCTATTATGATTGTCTTTTGGACACTGGAGCTTCCAGGTCTGTATTAAAGAGTATACCTGATTTACATTGTTATTTTGTTGGCTCAGAGAATGTAATAGGAGTGTAAGGAATACCCCAAAGTATTACCGTAGAATGGTGTCTATAGGACCCCTAGAGCTACAACATCCCTTCCTTTTGATGCCTGACTCCCCTTTAAATTTGCTGGGGAGGGATTTTCTATGAAAACTCAGAGCCACAATAACTTGCTCCCCAGATGTTTCCTTATGATTGGAAGTACCTGATGAATCTTTAAATTTAGTCCCTATACTTCTCTCAGAGAGCCAGGAGGTGAAAGAGCATCCCACCTCAATTTTACCCTTAATACCTATAGATTAGAAATACTGGTACACAAAGTGCACCATTAATTGAGAGAGATTGCCTTGGTCCTAAATTCTGAATGACTTAAACTCAAACTCTATTTTTGCCAGATAATAGCTGTGTAGCCCTCAGTAAATTTGTACCTCAAGATAACTAAAAATCTGCTTGATATGAAATGATTAAAATTTCTTCCTCTGTTGCCCTCTATCCTAAATAAAGCAGTGATCCAGAAACAATCAAACATCAGCAATAAAACCTTTTTCTATGACCATTAAGATTTAAGAGCTACAATGTGTGTATATAAAATAATTCACCATGGCTTCAATATTCACCTCTGATGCTGCCTACCTATGTGATCTCAGATAAGTCACTTAATCTTTCACAGAATCTATGATCTTGCCCCTAAGATTAACATACAGATATTCCAAAAATATTAATACAGTTTTAAACTAAAGCTTGTAGTTTAAAACTCTGTCAGCAATGTGGGGAGTGCCAGGTGGCATTTGGTGTCTTGGGCATCTTGGTGTTTTGGCAGACTTGCCATTCTTGTTCAGGTTTGGTGGTGAGCATCCTTAGTGTGGTGACTGGGAGAAGCTCAATATCATGGGTCAGGTGAGGCGTCTTCCCTGACTCTCTCAGAGTTTAGGCTGATTCCTTTTTTTTTTCTTTACCTTTCCTAAAAACGCCATCCTCCTAGGAAGCCCCCTCATCTCAGAGGAGGCCTTGTGGCTGGAAGGTCTCTGAACTCCCCTTGGCTTGGGCTAGACTGGAGAAATATTATACCCTTTTCCCTCTCTCTTCTTCTTAATTCCTTCCCTCTAAATTAATTAAACCAAGATAAAATTCCCAAACTGACTTGAGTATTTTTATTAGGATTTGAATTAATCCCTGTCGACCATAAGGATAATATATTGGTCAAAAACCCCTAAATTTACCCCTTACAAAACTGCACTAAGACTTCTGGTTGCTCAGTATAATTAAAAAAAGCTTCTTATTGTTTCATTTCTTTGCCTTCCCCTAAAAGAAATAATGATTTTACACATATAGGGGTTAATTTCCCAAAAGCATTCGCTAGGGTAATTTCTGGTCCTTTATTACAATCATTACAACAAAATATTCACTATTCTAAAGTTAACTGAAATGCCTTAGTAAACAGTATAAAAAAGAATAGAAATTTATTCTTATTCAGACAAGGATAACTCTTTACTTCTGAGTGTCTAATTCTGGAGTGCTAGGTATTAATGATTACCAGATTTTTAAAAATATAGTTAAAGTTGAATTGTAATTTCTCATGAAATAAATTTGTGTATAACTCAATACCATCTATTTGCAAAATTACATAATGAGAAACAGCATGTTTTTCAGTTACCTTTAGAATATATCAATCTATTCTCATTAGTAAATATGCAAAGGATATGTGATTTCATTAGTCTATGGGTATTCATGGGAATTCTCCACCAGTAAATTACCATTCATCTGGGATTTAGAAGGTGAATCCTGGGGAGTTGCCTGTGGAGCATGGAGATTAAATTACTTCCTTAGGTCACGTAGATAATAAGTATCAAGCACAAGAATTCAACTCAGTTTTTCTTGATTCTAAATTCTATAACCTATGCACTAATATAAAAGGGCCCTCATTCTACCCTCAAGGAAATTACATTCTATTGGGGAGGATGCAATATGACAACAGGCTAACTTCATTCTACTTGTCAGGGACCTTGTTCTATCTCACACTAGTCTGCTATGCTGGTCTCTTCCCATTTTCAGGGGGCACTTACTGCCAACAGGATGGGGAAAGGAGAGTGATGCCATTTCATGAGCTTCTTCCTTAACTTAACTTAACCACTTGAATGATCTGTATAACACCCTGCGAAGACTATATTCTATGACTTAACTGCTAGTCAAGTGGATATTCTCCTTGAATTTATTCATTAATGTTCAATAAATGTCCATATAATCATACCTTCCCTATCACAGTGATTCTGAATTCCCATTTATTATTATTCAAATCCTTTCCTCCATTCCTTGATTCCTTATCCCATCACTTTCAAACAAACTCCACAATATCCCAATCTAAACCTAGCCATATCAATCACTGTACTCTCTTGAATGTTTGCTCTGTCAGAATGAGGGGGGGATTTATTTCATTTTTAATATTTTCCTTCTGTCTCTCAATTGATGGTACAATCTTAATGACTTAGTCTTCCTGGCTACCCTTTTTGGAATTGACTGTACTTTCACTCATTTCTCAGAATCATTGATTGAGGTGGTAGATTTGGAATGCTCCTTGCTCCCCATCAGTATTTCAAGGATTTCACTTTATTAACATCACTATGTAACCTATTCTTCAAGGTTCACTTAATCCTTATATACCATTCCATCCAAATTCTGGTAACTATTGTGTAGTGACCTGCGGAATACTTCCCTTCTTTCCTTAATAAATTCAGTGCTTGGCACAAAATCTTCCTTTCCTTCACAAATTGTGCTTTAGTACTAGGAGACTTCAATACATATATTGATACTCCCTCAAACACCATAATCTTCCAGTTTCTCAACTTATTCATTTCCTATGACCTACTTGTCCTCTCTTCCTTAATTACACATAAAAGTGGTCTTAACTTGGATCTTGCCATCATTCACAAATGCTTTGCTTCCATGTTTATCAATTCTAAAATTCCATTATCAGATTAAAATGTCATTATTCAACCCTACCTCTGTCTTACCACCCCAAACTCTATTCTTTATCCACACTAGGATTTCTAATCTATTAATTTATTTTCATATCATGAACCTTGCACTGGATCAAGTGTCATATATTTCCTATCTTGGACCAATAATAAGGCAACTCAACTTTATATTCTTTACTCTTAAGTCTTTTGACCAACTTAACCCTACCCACCAAACTTGCCCTATCAGATCTTAACCTTCCATATTACCACTACCATTGCCTTCATTCTTAGTTATATGTTGCTGAAAAAAGTTGGATAAAATCACAAAACCATAGTGAATAGATCAACTATAAACCTGTTTTGTATTCTCAACTAGAGGATTGTGGAATACCTATTTCTAACAATGAGATTAGTACCATCACAATTATCATAGAACACAGAAAAAGAAAGTTGTAAATGAATATCTCTAAAAACAAATAGAAAACATTAAATAAGATGTTATTAAATAAAATGTTGGTTTTATAATAAAATCTAATTAAAGAATATTAACAAGTCAGCATTCATTCAAAATGTAGAAAAGTATAAAAAGAATATTCTTTATTGTAAACAAAAATAGTGAAAAATCACAATTGCCTCAATTTAGGTATAAAATATTTTGACAAAATATAACACCCATGTATATTAAAAATACCGAGACATAGAATAAATTGCCCTTTACTTGATATGGTAAAAACACACTACTATCTTTATAAAAACGAATAGCTAGCATACTACAGTGAATAAATTTTAGAGTCCCTTTTTAAAAAGTAATACTAAAAGTCAAACAAATATGTACATTTTTTGGCAGGGCAGAAAGAAGTTCAGAAGCAGAGACAGGAAACATGGCATTGTTTCTATTATTATATTGAATATATATTTTATACAACCAAGAGCTCTTTAATATAGATTCATGGTTTCATACTCAGTCCTCTTTTTCTCCTCCTTAAATATAGAGATATTAATGTTTGTTGATGTATATGAAGTTCCTAATGAAAATGCTACTTTAAAAAATTGCAGGATTTGTATGAACTGATACAGTGTGAAATAATAAGAATCAAAAGAATAAATGCACAATGACTATTACAATAATTGAGAACTCACTATAGGGAACCCAAACTCTGAGTAATCAAAAATCCAATATTCACTTTAGAGAACAAAAAATGAAACATAACTTTTCATGTCAATACAGAGGCCAGAAATTACTAGTTCAGAATCATGTATATATCTATTTTAGGAATAGTCCCTGCATTTGGTATTTTTGCTTACTTGTTCTTATTTGTTATTATGGATGATTAATTTCTTGTGTAAGAGAGAAGGATTCAATTTCTGGAAATGATACTCAATTAAAAAAAAGAATCCATAAAACATAGTTTAAAAAAGAAATTTGAATTTTCTATAAGTAAAATAGTCTACAAGAATGGAAGTTCCCCTTCATGATTTTCAAGCAGACAATGTATAACCACTTGTCCAAGATATGGTAGAAGGAATTGATGTTCATATATAACTTCTAATAGATTTCTTTGGATGTTTGTTCTAATCCTGATAATCAGGTTTTCAAGACTTTATTTGGGGTGAAGGTGGCCATAAAGCAATCCCAAGACTGATAAAATATTACTGCATGAATGAGTTTTATTTTTCACATTATACATGTTACATAAATCATTTTCTTTCCCTGGAAATTCCTATCATTATAATTTATGACTATGTAATGGTTGCTATCCTTTAAGGGAAAAAAAGCATTAAGAAAATAAAAGTATATAAGATAATTTATTGATATCAATTCGAAAACAAATAAAAAGGAATTATTTCTTGAAAATGTCCACTTTTAAGCATTAAATTCATTATTTACATATACTCTTATTAGACAAAACAAATTTATTAGCTAGTTAAAAGAAACATTCTTAAAACAAAATGTCTAAAATTGATAATTTGTGTGATTGCATAAAGAAAACTGAAAGTAAAACTTACCTAGTGAGGAAAAAATCCTCAAAGGTAATGAACTAAAAGGAAAGATAAGAATATACATATTTAGGTCCATTTGGTTCTTTGTACACCCAAAGTAGGAGAGTGGGACTACCTACACATCTCCCTTCTTCATAAAGATATTTTCATTGAAAGACTACTTAAATCTATAAATAACTAAGTACAGCTTGTGTTGATTTTGGCTTACACATTGGTAATTGTTTTCTTTGCAGTTCCATATATATCAGCTGAAATGTTAAATGGAAAGAAAAAAGATATTTTCCATAGACCCTTTATATTTTGTCCCCCTTTGTTTCATTTTGATCCTTCAGCTCACTATTGTGACTTGTACATAAATTGTTGACTAATGTTCAGCCAGTGAGGAAGTTACAAGAATTTGGTAATGCCTCAAAATACAGAAAAGATGTTTTGACTAAGAAAGCAGATGTAAACCTATCTCTTCTGAAGAAACATATCTGACTACAAGAGTTTCTTTATCCCATCCTGCTTTATTTGATTGCAGTAATTACATCTTCCAGGTCAAACTATGTTGTTCATATAATCTACCTTTATAAAGGCACACATTTTTCAATTTCTTGTCATAATAAGACTAAATTAAAAGACAATATAGCAGTCATTAAAGCAAATGGCTATCATTAAATGTGTTGAATGCATCTGATATATTTGCTTCTGAAATTTAAATAACATCAAGTTTATTTGTAGTGAAGTTTAAGTCAACTCAATAAATTTCAATATCTTTAAATGAATCATGTTTGTTATATACAGATCATATAAAAATGGCATGTTTTCTCTGTCCGTGGTTCTGAACATGTTGTTAGTGATGAGGACCTTCAAAATGATCAAAGTCAAGGATAGAAAGAACTAAAGAGAAGAAACTGGTCTAGAAAAATGTGTGTGCTCAAAGTCACATGCATGATAAATAGAAGAGCATGGATTTGAACCTAGTGGTGAACTTCATATCCAGCCATTTCCCCATCATAATGAGGTGTCTATATTAAATTAATGCAATTTTTATTATGTGTTTTTGAACTAGACTTCCTTACTTTAAAGAAGTGTGCATTATGAAATTCTGTAAGTCTGAAATTCATATGAATATTCTAGGAAATTGCCCTCAGTAACTATTTCATAACTTCAAAGTATGTTTTTGTATAAATAATAATTATATTTAAATAAATATCACATTCCTACCAAATGGAAAGAACCTTAATCTTTATTAAGCATAGACACCAAAACTGAATTTAAAAGGCAATCAAACTTTTATTAATGTAAAATGTTTTAATTAAAATATTTGAAAATTAGTCAATTAACAAACTTTTTTTTTGCTATCTGGAAATACAAATACAAAGAGTAAAACAATCTCTACTCACAGGGATCTTACATACTAATAAGGAAATGTATGTATACATAGAGAGATATAGATACACACATACAAAACACATATAAATTGAATAAATATAAATACATACAAAGTAATTAGATACAAGGTAGCTTGGAAAGTAGAGCTGTGGTGAGGGTCAAAAAGATTTTACATATAATTTTCTTCATTTATGTTTTAAAGGAAAAGAGAATCTATATAACACAAAGTTAGCTTATCCTTAAACATTGTAGGCAAACAAAATTTCACAGACTATCTTGTTTTTAATGCCTGCCCATGGTCTGGAATTCATCTCAGAAGACAAATCAATCATCACCTCTTTCAAAGGATTCCCAAGTTAGTTCCAACCTGGAGACTCAATGTTTAGCTCATCCAAAAAATACACATGAGAATTAAGGTTGTACTCTTGGTGACATTTTTAAAACTGCAATCATCAAAATACAGGCCACTAAATACCTTATAAACTCAGGCAAAATGCAGTTTGTGCTACAAATAACTTATATATTTGGAATTAAAACATTAATTGATGGTGTAGTTAAATCAAGCAAAAATTATTTGTATAGCAATTGAAAATTAATTCAGAAAATTGGAGGGGAACTATGCATTTCTCAGTATAGTATTTGTTGAGGTAATATACTCTCTGGATTCTATTGACAGTTTTATATTATTCAATATTTGTGCTCAAATAGACAATTACTGAAATATGACCTAATTGGCATACCATGGGACAAGAAAGCTCTCTTCTTCCCCTAACACATATCTAAACTAATAGCACACCCTGGCAACTGTTGAAACAGTGAACCAAAAAACTGTAGTAACACCTGTTCCAGATGACAGAACTCTGAGACTCTCTTGTACCTCAGCCTGTCAAATTTAACATAATTAATTTACTTGATCACATCCTGACTATACCTTGTCTGGAACTCTCCAATCCTGAGAACTATTTGCCCCCCCACCCCCGCCAAGAATGAAACAATGAAATTTAATCCAAGTTGCCTTGTCTCTTATATCCCCTTTCTTCCCCAAACCTATAAAACTCTGTACCACCCCCACTTACATGGGACCATTTCACTAATCTTCTTGGTGTTGCGCCCCTCCCTTCCCCCCAACCCCCCGTTGCTCCAAAATAAACCTTGCTGTATCACCCTACTCTAGTCTCATTAGTCTTGGGTTGAACTTGAATCAGTAAGAGTGACACTAATCTCAAGGTATTGTTTATTCTCATCTAAAAAAATTGATTTCACAGCTCTTATAAAATACCATTCATTATTGATAATTCTAATGTAGCCAGTATAATTTTCACCAACTATTCATTATTTTGAAATCATGATCATAAAGGACTTTCCATTGTTTCAAATACAAATGAAACTCTCAGAAGTGACTGCTTGGTGTACTGAACAAAACAAAAAATGTGGGCATGGTAGACCTCAATTTTAGTTTCATTTTTGTGAGAAACTGATTTTGTGGCCTTAAAAAAAGGCATTTAACTTCTCTAGGTCTTACTTTTATCATCTGTAAAATGAGAAGGTAGTATCAGAAGATCTCTGAGGCCCTTCTAGCTCTAAGATTTTATAATTTTGGAATACAAGTAAAGCATCCACCAAATAAAAGAGGTAGAGCATGGACCAGTAACTAATAATACTCTTAATGTGTCATTGTCATCAATATAGAGACAGCTCATTCAATGGATTATTGAATAAAATTTCCTGAACTTAGCCAAGAACAAGAAGCTTTAATTAATAACCTTTGCTGAAAAGGTGTAATGAACAGATGAGCACAGTCTTCCTGTTTTTCTTCAGGGATCCTGTGGTGTGCTCAGCATGCAGGTGCTAGCTAAGGGAGTGATGTGACGAAGTTGCCAACACCTTTAATGAGCAAACTATTTACAATACCATCTATTTCATCAACACGGTATGAAAAGAACAGTTCAAAGTCTTTCTTTAAGGTACTTACACTAGTGCTTCTAAATCAAGCAGCCATTTTTATAAAAAAAATGGCACCCATTCAGGCCTCATTCACTTTTTTTCAGAAATACAATACAGTCCAATAATCATGGAGTATAAAGGTTTCATTTATACCCATTGGGACAGGAGTTCCTGGGTCAGCTTTTAAAGATGTAAGAATAGGGGTAAATATTATGTACTAAGAGTATTTGCAAATTATTTTATGTTTAGTCTATAGCAGAAAACATCAAAATTTTCAGCCCTGAAATAATTTATATAATGAATTTTTACCATGTGCATAATGTTATACTAGGTTTTATGGGCAAATAGAAAAACAAGACAAGGCAGAGCCCTTACCTTTAATGGACTTCAATCTCACATAATAAACAAGTTATATTCATCAAAAAGCAAATAATTGGCCAGTTAAGTAGTGATTGTTTTGAATAGTAAGTGCTATAAAACACAGGAAAAATCTTAAGGTTTCAAAAACTAAAGCCAAAGATAATTGCAATAAAATTCACATAGGATTTTAACACATATTAGGATTATATCATTGAGAAGGTTAAAAAAAAATAATGCAACATATTGTTTAAAGAAACTGAGCAGGTAAAAAAAGAGAAAGAATATAGGATTTTTTTTCAAAACTTTTGATTCTGATACCCTAGGACAATGAAACAAATAGAAAAGAGGAGGCAATGTTGGGACAAAAATGATGTGTTTAGATATATGTTCATTATGATGTAATAAAAGTACAAAAGAAGAAATAGCTAGTCTTAAGTAGGACATTAAACTAAAGCTAAGGAGACAACACAGAGGTGAAGACAGATTTGGTTGGTAACTGCATAGAGGTGAAAATTGAACCTATAGGAGGCTGACTGACAAGGAAAAAGGTTCACTAAAAAATCTTCTAGTGGTAGGAAAGTGAGAAATAGGAGACTTGATAGGCATAGTAGCATGACAGCTAATTAATACCAATGAAAAACAGGAGGCATCACCAAGAAATCTCTGGAATAAGGTGAAAAAATGAAACAAAACAAAAAAGAAAGGTAAAAAAAATGAAGTTCTAAAGTAGATGAAGGAATTTTTTGGGGTAAGAAATACAATGATAAAAAATATAACTTTAGAGAGGTAAAAATCCTACCTTCCATTCTTAAGATCAGCTATCTAAAATTATAGTGGAAAGATTATTGTGTTTAGAATTAAGAATTATGGCATTTACCAGTATATCATCACTTTGATTACCTGAGTTGGTTTCTTCTGTAAAATATGAAGAACCTCACTTATTAGGGTGGTTGTGAATATAATTTTCCAAACCTAAAATCCCTAATCATTATTTTCTATACCTATGACCTTGGAAATATCACTTCATCTTGATAAGGCACAATTTTAACACATAGACTCTATAAAAGCATCATTATTTAAGCGATTGGTCAATTTAAAATGGACGGTTCATATTAGATCAACTCTTAAATGCCCCTTCCAGTACTTTCTAGGATCTTATGAGGTCTCATGACATTATAACTTGGAAGCACAAGGAATTGTTAGGAACTATGAATAAATTGGTGAGAGGCAAATAGTGTAGGCAAATAGTGTAATGGGGGCAGAATATTGGTCCTAGAGCTAAAACCTAAATTCACATAGCCTCAGACACTTCCTAGATGTTGGATCTTGGACAAGTCATCTTAATACCTGTTTGACTTCATTTTTCTTCATCTATAAACAAGGATAATAGCAGCATGTACCCTGTAGAGTTGTGAGGAAGAACTGAGGTACACTATTTTTTAAAAGAAAATGAAAGGAAAGGAAAGCACTTAACCCAATGCCTGGCTCATAGTTGGCACTTAATAATTTATTCCCTTTTCTTCCCTAGGGTGACAGAGGCTGGCACTAAAGAAAAAGTGCCAGACTGAAGAGTATATGAAATTGATCACCTCGATGGGAGAGGGGCCCCAGGAGTGGATATGGAAGGAGGAGAAGACTCTGGTGAGAAGAGCAGTGAGGGTCTCTCGGTCTTGAGAAGCTGAAGAGATAAGGTGGGGAAAAGACTTTCTCCTAAGGGTTATCCTCTGTTCCTGCTGGTGACTGGAAATCTTTTCCCCCAACACTTCCCAATTGAAGGGACTTCTGCAGAGAAACCTGAGCAGACTTTACCTCAGCTCCTGTTGCCCAGGAGTAAGTCAACCTGACTTTCTCTCAGGGGGCTCAGGCTGCCAAGGCCTGAGTTCCCCCCAAACTCGAGGAGGGAGGAAAAGGGTTTAGATCGAGACAGGGACCCCATTTTCCCACTTTCCTTTTCCCATTCTTCCCTGCCCATTATTTCCTTTTATATTACCTGATTGAGTTAACATTAAAAGTTATTTGTTCCCCAAGCTGAGTGTGAGTGAATGGATCAAGGGGAGCCTTTTTGGTCTCCAGTAGTGGAGGGGGGACAAGAGGGACAAGAGTAAATTGGGGAGAGCAGCTTTAGCTAAGGAGCTAAGGAGGGAAGGCAGAGGGGGGAAATCTTCAAATACCCTCTCCTCTCTCTGAGCCAACCTGTTATATCTGCTATCTCCCCTTTACCCTGCTTTGTGGAAGGGGGTTCTCCTCTTTTTCTGCCTCTCCATACTGAAAGTATAAAACTTCCCTCTCCTTTTTCTTTTTTCAATACACTGGAAAGACAGCACTGAACATTTAAGGATAAAGTCAAGGTCTATGGGATTTCTTTGTCTCTTTAATAAGCAGTAATTAAATGTCATATACTGAGGTGGGGAAGCAAATTCACAGATCAATTTCCCATATCTTCAGGGAACGCAGGATCAGTAAGGAAGTGATAGTCCAGTTTTCAATAATTTAATACACAGAGAAAAGTTAGGATCTGACAAAAACCAGGAGAAATTGATGATCATTATAAATTTTAGTTTGCTCATAGGAAAATTTGTAAATTTTTAAAATTGTAAGTCTTTGAGTATAAGACAGTGAATCATGAGCATGAGGAGTTGGGGAGCAAAGGCTATTTATCAACTGATAGGGATATTTGTGAAGCAGCTAAGGAGCAGTGAATACAGCATTGGGAATAGTCAGGAAGACCTGAGTTTGAACCTTACCTTAGAGACATTTATTAACTGTGTGACTCTGGACAAGTCATCCAATTTTTATTCCTCTGTAAAAAATGAATAGCCTATTTTAATTTTCCCTTTATTGATGTTAAAGTTCAAACAAGATAAGATAACAAGTGGTTTGCCAACCTTCAAGCACTTTGCTAACTATTATTATTTGTAAATTTGAGGATGGGTTCATTATTAGATATGAATACTTCTGTTTAGATATTTCTTTATAATTTTAACTAATTTTATATACATTATTTTATGTCATCCTCACAATACTGCTATGGAAGAAACTGCTAAGCAGAAAGAGACAAGGACTACTGAAGTGTAAAGTCTACCAAGCTGAGTTTTTTTCCCTGGGTTCTGATGAATGATTATCTCATAAAAATTCTAGCAACAGGAACCATAATATTGCATCTCTTTGGTGTGATGAGAAGTGGCTTCACAATTATTAGCTTTTGGAATAATCCAGGTGGTAGCCAATTAAAAGGAGAGAAAAGAAAAGAAGGGGAAAGATAAACAGATGGGTAAGAGGGACATACAACTGTAAAAGACATTCCATACTGGTATACTCTATATTCACAATCTGAAATATTCAAAATGCCAACATACATTCTCCCCTATCCCTTCTCCACCAAGTCATGATAGATTTTTGTTTTGTAAATATCCATCAGATTCCTCTGAAAGAGAGTAAAGGAGAACAGTAGGAAGGAGCTGAAGAAGACTGTTCTTTCATTTGTAGGTTTGCCTTTGGCTTAAGTGGTAATCATACCAAGGAAAATATTTCAAAGTTGCCTTAGGTTATTAGAGACAAAATTGAGTTTCAGGATTTGGGGCCCTGGTTCAGATAGCCCAGTCTATTCCAGGATAATATTGTCACATCCAGACTGTTCAGTTTCTACTACTGTCAAACTTTTCTGCTTTTAGATAAATAAAGAGAGAGAGAGAGAGAGAGAGAGAGAGAGAGAGAGAGAGAGAGAGAGAGAGAGAGAGAGAGAATAAAGTAAGGGAAAAGAAGAAGCGTATATAGCTACCATCTGTCAGTGGGGGGGGGGGGATAGGTCAGACCCTCCTCATCTCTATGGCTCTCTCTACCTCTTCTCTCTCCATTTTTATTATGAACATTTTTCAAATTTTTTTTTCAAAAAAGATCCTTAGAACATAATCTTCTCTCCTTGAATGACGAGGTTCTCTTTCACACACACACACACACACACACAAAAATAAATAAATAAAGGAAGAATTAAATCATCAGAAAAATTCCTTTTCCTCCACAATGAATGCTCTCTAAAAGCACTGATACATGTTCTAACCATGAGCTTTCATTTATTATTTAGAAATCCCACAAACTAAATCTCTGTTATTTTTTTTTTTGAGGAAAAGAAGAAACTTCTGGAGTATTCAACCTTCTCAGATTTTAAGGTTGAGCTGACAAATCAAACTCATCAAAACACAAGATGAAAGCAACATTTTTTCCCTTTAACAGTTGAATTTGATGTCAGTTTTACATATTTTAATTAGGGATTTTTATTACCATATCCCCCAAGGCTTTTTAGAAAGGTTTCATTTTTATAAATCTATTCATGAAAATAATTATAATAATAAATCCTAAGGGGAGGAGGATGTCTCTAGATTTGTCCTCATCAACTGTGTCATTGCTGGGGGGTAAATATGGCAAGTGAAAGTCAGTACTAAGAAAGACTAGGTGTGTGAACTTTAACCCTTGTGAATTTTAAAACTATTCCACCCTAATCAGACCATTCTTTAGAAGATTTGATTTAGCTATTTCCTGATCAATAACAATAGAGATACTTGGAATAACAGAATCAGTTCTTGGAAACTCTACATTTCTCCTCCCTTCTTAGTTTAACAAGATTTGAAAGTCTGCATCAAACTCAAGATTTAATTATCTAAGGAATGGCCTTCAACAGACATGTGCAGAAAAAAGGACAGACCTCTAGGCTGTCCTAAGTCAAGCTAAGTCCTCATTGGTACAGATGAGACTCAGAAAAGTGATGTAAAAACGTCCATGTAAGGCACGCCACTTCCTGTCCCTTCATCTTTCCCTGGAGAGGTGACTCTGGCTGGCAGTGTGCTAGGCATTCTGACATCTTGGAAGTAGTGGCAGTTATTTGTCTGGGTTTTGGCAGTGAGCTTTGTCCTTGAGCTGATTCAGGTTCAGGCATCTCAGCTGAGCCCCTTTTGGAGTTCAGGTTGATTCCTTCCTCCTTCACGTTCCAAACCCTTACTTTCTAGATCTTCTAATCTTCCTGCCTGGTATCAGCTAGGTGGGGGGAGAAATCCTTCACCCTTTCCTTCTCCCTTTTTCTTAATCTTCTCCACTATATCAATTAAATCACCATAAAATTTGGCAGCTGACTTGGGTATTTTATTATTTGGGTTTTGCATTAGGATTTTTATAAATAAAATTCTTGGCTACCTAAATTAATTATACATTCAGTCTCAGCCATAATTTAACCCTTTAAACCCTTACTAGTCAGGGATTCACAGGCAAGTCACTTCTCTCTGAACATCATTTTCCTATAAAAATGAATGATAAAAAAGTATTGTCACATATTGAATAGTTGGCCTTGAAGTCAGAAAAGTAAGAGTACAGTTCTTATAGAAAAATAAATAAAAATATCAGAAAAATAGTGTCCAATTCACATGATTCTTTAGAAGATCAACTGAAGTAATGTACATAAAGTGTTTCATGAAGGTTTAGGTCCAGGTAAATCAAATTTATTTCTGCTACTTCAAAACAGACACCTAAGTCGCTCTGTGTTCACCACTTTTTCTCCATTTCATTCTCTAGCTTTTGTGCATAGAGAATCTAAAGGAATTGTGTAGAAGAACTGGTGGCAAGAAACATTGTTTGGCAGCCTACCTTCTGATTCTAAGAAGCACCATATACTGATACTGTCCTGGTTTTACAAAATATACTGAGTAAATTCCCTAAGTGACAAGCTATATTCCATGGTTAGTATGTTTCTGAAGCTCTCTTTTCCCTATTTGGAAAAGGTTAAATAGTGAATAGATGAGAGACTTAGAATTAGAATAAACCTTGGATGGAATCTAATCCAATCCTCTTATTCTGTAGATGAGGCAAGTAAGGTCTTGTAATTTTCCTAAAGTAACTTTCCTAAAGTCACACAAATAAATAATAAATTTTAATTTCATTAATGCAGACCACAAGAAATGAACACATCATACTTCCTACTAATCCCAGGCATTAGAGAATGTTGGGCTAAGAAGGGATATTTGAGATTATTTGATCATCCCCTCCCTTCTTATTTTGTATATGAGGAAATATGACCAAGTCAAAAAACATACCAATATCATGTAACTAACTAATAAACACACACACACACACACACACACACACACACACACACACACACACAGAAGACCAAAATTCTGGCCTCCTCATTTCCAATATTCACAACAGCTCTAAATCTTTACATATTTTCCTATCCACACAGATATATACAGCCATTCAATATGTGATTATCCAAGTGATTGTATTCTTCCAAATAATTTTTAGGATTTTTTCCAACTAATAAGCATTTATTTTTTCTAGGAAAATTACCTAGACATCAGCAAATGATGGTGATAAGGATTGAGAAAGAATCTAGATTGATGAGAATTAAATAATCCTTGATCTGTTTCATGTAAAAGAATATATATACATATACATATATATTCAAACATACATACACAGATATAGAGAACAGATGTTACATATATATGTATATATATATATATATATATATATATATAATAGATTGTTATTTATAACCAATAGACTACCCACTGCACACTGAGAAAAAAGAAACTCAAAAAGAATTATAGCCAAGAAAACCATATCCTCTTATTAGCCATATGAAAAATCTAATTTTTTGTATTTAGTTCTCTCTGTCAGAAAATGGTTAGAATTCTTCATTATCAGTCCTCTGTAATTGAATTTGACCCAATGATTATAGTTCTTGAGTCTTTCAAATTTGTTCTATATATAAACCATTATTAAAATATAAAACACTTTCCTGATTCTACTTGCTTCACTGCACCAACTCAAACAAATCTTTTCAGGATTCTCTAAAACTGTCCCAATCCTTACTGATTTATGCACAATAGTATTCTGTTACTTATGTTCATATGCCATAATTCAGCCAAGCATTTAACCAAATGATGGGTAGCCTTCAGTTCTTCATAATAGCAACTACCACCACCAAAAAGCATGATATTTATATTTATGAGTCTTTTCTCTTCTTTCTTTGGTCTCTTTAGGGTTTAGGCCTGGTAGGATTATCACTGGGTTAAAGGCCTTTCACAATTTAGCAATTTTTTGTTCATAGTTCCAAATTGTTTTCCAGAAGTTGTACCAATAAATGGATTCTTATAGTGGTCTTTCCTGTGCCTGCAATTCCTTTTTCCATTCTTTATGCTCACTTTGGTATTAATGAAGTATCTCATTTCCACCTTTACTAATAATAACAGCTGTACTACAGGATTGCTTTTCTGAAGAGTTTCATTTCCACAAGTGCTTTCCTATACATTCCAAATGTATAATTTTGATACTAATAATTTTATACTAAAGTACATATCATAGTTAGAAAACTAAGTTTCAAGTCAGAGAACTAAATACCTACCAGCTTTGTGATCCTGGTAAGACCACAGTTTCATCAACGAAATAGAATCCATACTGTGAACAATATTAATCACAGGATTATTTTAAGAAAACTTTTTAATCAGATTTAAAAGTGTATTGTAATTTAGAGGTGATAATTTTGTTTGTTTCACATTATTTTCTCACTATTTCTCATGTGTTAGATTTCTACAGTAAAACCTCCTCCCCCCCCAAAAAAATAAATAAACTTCTATGAAGCAATATGTATACTGTTTTCTTTTCTATCTACTGTAAAACCTCACATACTGGAGCCAGAAAATACTTGCTAGAATAATATTTTCACTAAAAGCAAACATATAAACAGAGCTTGACCTTTTAATTTTATTATGTCCTATGGTTTTCCAATTATAATATATAATGCCTCATTTTGATCAAGCAAAAAGGTTAGTCTTAGGATTTAGATTCTTACAATGACGGGTATTCCTTCCCTGAAGCAAAATCTCAAAATAGAACTAAGTGAGGCATCATCTTATACTGCCTAGAGAAACTAGAAAAATATCAAATTTCAAACATTTCTCCTATTTTACTTTACATGATACATGTGTGATATATGTGCATATGTATTTGCAGAACTCTATTTTCCCCTGATGGCCAAGCTTATTTCTTATCAGCAGGAAGGTTTTGGTTTTTAATTTCTTCAGAAGATGAAAAATCATAAAAAAGTTCATTCATACATCCTATAAACCTTGGTTGTTATCCAAGGTACACTGGGTAATGAAGGGGATGCAACACAAATATTGGTAATGAAAATGCAAAATATTATAAAAATGTGTTGTGGAAAAGCAAAGTACCATTTAAAGCTCAAAAGGAAATGTCTTACCAGCCCAGGGAATTAGTGAAGTCCCCTTAGGAAAAAAATTGCACTTGAATTAAACTTGAAAAAATAGGTAATAATCCAAGATGGAAAAGGACAGAGGGGAGAATTTATAGGATCAAACAAGGAATGGTGTAACCAGAAACAGAGTCATAAGAGAGCAAGGGAAGTAGACAGAAAATAGAACCTTGTGGTTTAAACATGGAAAATATGGGTGGTAGTATAAGACAAGACTACAAAAGTGAATGCCAGATGCCAAAATATGGAGTCTTGATAGTTAGATTAAAAGAGATTTGAGCTTTAATAAAAAGAAAACAGGAAGCCACTGAAGATTTTTGAATAGCATAGTAACATAAATGAATCTATGGTCATGAATACACATGTATAAATAAATATATGCAGTATATGTATGCCAAGCATATATGTGTATGGATATAAACATGTTCATATACAATTCTTGATATTTCATTGAATGGGGGATACATGGTAATGAATAAAGGAAAGTAAAAATTTTCTCTGCAGCCTTTGTGCACTTTGGTGACTGACTGGCAGTATGATTGTACCTTCTATATAAATAAGAAAGTTTGGAGAAAGAATAAATTTTGGGAAAAATATAATGAATTTTAATATGGAAATGCTAAATTTGAAATTCATATGGAATATCAAGTTAAAGGCATCCAGCAAGCAGCCAGTGATATGAAATTGATGTCAAATTTAGAGATTAGGGCTGAATAAATAATTTTGAAAGGCCCATGCCTAAAGAGGAGAACTAAACCCAAGAGAGCAAATGAGATCAACTCAGAATGCATAGAGAAAAAGAAACAGGTCAGAGTCTTAAGGAAAATACACATATGATCAGTTAGTCAAAAATATTGGAATACGGTGTCAGAGAGAAGAAAAGAGAACTGAAAGAGAACAGTGTCACCAAATGCGAGGGAGGAGAATGTAAAAAAAAAAAAACAACCTAGGAAAATCACCTAGACATCAGCAGATGATGGTAATAAGGATTGAGAAAGAATATAGATTGGAGATAACTAAATAATCCTCGATCTGTTTTATGTAAAAGAATATATATGCATATATATATACAAATATACATACACAGATATAGAGAACAGATTGTTACATATATATGGGTATATAATAGATTGTTATTTATAACCAATAGATATATTATATACATTATAGATAACAGAATATGCATATATGAGATATACATGTCTATATGCACATAAACATTTTATACACACACACACACACACACACATATATATGAATACTAATAAATTGTCTTTTAGGAACTCAGTTAAAGTGCTTGTGGGCATGCAATTATAAACCAGTGAATGCTGTTTCTTTTTTTCCCCCACTTTGTTGTTGTTTTTAATGAAGCTATTTCTGATATATCATAACCACCATGCAATAAGGGTTGAAATCCATAATACAAAAATTGTGATAATTTTACTAGGATTCTATGTAGGATCTCAGATATAGAAAGCAGAGAAAAATTCCCCAAAATTAATCTGTGTCTTTCATACCACAGGGGACTGCAGGACAAGAATTCCAATGCATTACATGCCTGGGAGAAAATAATAAAGCTGTAATGTGAAAACCTGGGTATGCAGGAATGGGGCAGTTGTCCAGCTCTGTAATATTTCTCTTTCTTCTTTCCATTTCCCCCTATCCTATCTATCTATCTATCTATCTATCTATATCTATCTATCTATCTATCTATCTATCTATCTATATCTATATCTATATATCCTCACCTATTTTGAGAGGTGAGGCTAATTAGCAGCTTAAAATGAGTTTCTCTAAGCTGGCCATATTTTCCAAATTTTGATGGGTTAGGGGAAGCAATGTAATGTTTCAGATTAAAAGATCTCTTGCTATGAGTCAAGGTATGTGGGGAAATAAAAATTTTAAATGTATGTTTAAAAAGAAAGAGAGGAGCATGATATAACATTAGATAGCTGGGAGATAAGGATTTAGAAACTATAAGGTTACCATAATGTGTATCACTGGTTGATCCATAGGCTTCTCAATGAAAAAGATAAGTAAAAAGTTGGAAATTGTTTAACAAAGAATAAATTATCAAAATAATTAAAGGGTAGGGGAAATCTCTATGAGGCAAACTTAGAGACATTAGAAAAGAGAAGCTAACAGAATAATGTAATATTTAAATTTTTTAAAAAGAATGGTGATTGTTGGTTTACATATGTGTAGTCTGAGACAAAAACTAACCTTCAGGATTGCAAATTTGTGGTCTAAGAATTCTTCACCCCACATTCTCATATTCCCATTGTGAGCACAAGTTTTCTTCAACATCTGGAATTTGTTGGTTAGATCCAGCAAGGATGGGGTCTTCTGAGAGGCCATGTTGTTTGGTAAATCTGACTCTGAAATTAAATAGTAGAGATGATTCGGGGGAGGAAAAGATTAAGTTGTCTCTAGAGGAGAGCAAGAGAAGTAAGTTGGGAACCAGAGTCCAGGAAATTCAAAAAAAGAAGGAGTTGCTGAGAGAGAGGATAAGAAGATTAGATGAGTAAATAAAGGTAAAGGAGAAAGAAACAAGATAAATAAGAGACTTCCAGGAGTGTAGCCAAGATGAAAGAGTAACTAGGGCAGCAACTCATAATTTCACCATGAAAATCCTGTCTGACCAAGAGTAAAATATCACCATAAAATGAATATATGAGTGAAAGAACCAACAGAGACAGAGGGAAACAACCTTCAAATAAAAGAAAAACCCAAAAGGTAGGCAGAGATTATCTGAGGTACTGAGGAGAGGGGAGGAGGGAATGGAGTTAGCAGGTGTCATAGCAGCAAGAGAAGAGCAAGTCAAGAGCAAACCACACACCCATTTCCCCACGTCTGCTGTCACAGGGTCTGAAATTAAGCCCAAGTTAAGTCAGACCACGAGATTCTGCCAGACAATTAGTGTTCCAATCCAACTAACACACCTTGAATTTGAAAACCTGTGGAGAAGTTCAGAGTCCCAGCCCAAGGCAATCTGGGGTGAATGGGGGAATCCTAATCTGGGCTTGGGGTGAGGACACAGTTCTCAGGGGAAGCCTTCCTGGGATCATTTTGCCCAAAACTAGGGGTGGAGCGCCAGGACAGGGCAATCAAGGATGTGCCTGATTGAATCAAGAACACCTTGAAACCAAAAACAAAACACAAACAAACAAACAAACAAAAAAACAAAAAAACATGAGCCTAAGCCTGGGGCTAAAATCTGATCAGCACCTGACCTGATCAAGTTCAGACTGAGATCAAAAGCTTACACCCAAGCCTGAGGAAAGTCTTTAAGCTCTCAGGGGTCATTTGAATTAGCAGGTGGAGGGGATTCTCAGAGTTCTGAGCCCTCAGACCATCTGGTAAATAGTAGCAAACTATAAAATAAGCCAAAAATAACATCAAGGAAGGATTGAAGTTTAAGATGGTAACTCAACTCCCCAGAAAACAGAGACTACCTATAATTAGAGAAGAAAAGTGAGCAAACAATGAAAGGGGCACCTAAATGTAAAGATTTTTTTATGGAGACAAAGAGGAAGGTACAGACACAGAAGGGGACAGCAAAAGCAAAGGAAACACACCCAAAGTCCAAAAGAAAAATATGAATTGGATACAGATTCTGGAAAAACTCAAAAAAGGATTCAAAAACAATTATTAGTGGTAGATGAAAAGTGGGGAAGAGAAATGAAAGTGATGCAAAAAGAAAGTAAACTGGTGCAACGAGAATTGAAAGTGAGGCAAGAATTAATGGGCAAATTGAAAAGGAGAACCAAAAACTGACAGAGGAAAACCATGTCTTAAAAATCAGAATTGACCATATAGAAACAAATGATTTCATGAGAAATCAAGAAACAATAAAGCAGACTTCTGGTCAAGATGACAGCTTAGAAGCAGCAAAAGTTCAGACCTCTGAAAACCTTTCCTTACAGATCACGAATTGAATGTTCCTAGGAGACTGAAATTCAAAATTAACAACAGGACAGAGCCAGGGAACCCTCCTGGACTCAAATCAAAAGGTATGCCCCCCAAAAGCCAGAAACCTAGAACTCTCAGGTCTAAGGGGAAGGCAGAAGAATGGTCCCAGGACCCTCCCCCCCAACCCAGAGCTCTGAACCTTCAGCAGCAGTGGGAACCTCAGGGCTGGAAAAAGTGCTATTCTGAACGGTGAACCTTGAAAGCAACATGGGCCAGTCTCGGGGCATCCAATACAGATGGAAGGGAAGCAGTCTGAGAGAGAAGGGGAGAGCCTGTAGCCCCGTGGCTGGGTCCTTCCATCAGAATCTCACCAGAGGTTTTTGCCTCCGGGCACATCCAGACCAACCCAGTTGAACCTAATCCCATCAGGAGCCATCAGAGCTCAGGGAGGCCATGACTCCTCCCTCCTAGAGTGAAAGGTCTCCAAAAGGACAGGAAACTCGGAGTGGGAAAAGGCACTGGGGTACCTTGCAGACAGTGCTGTGCCAGGCTCAGAGTGTGGAACTAAGGCAGCGGAGAAGCAACTGGAGAGAACTGAGAGCAGTAACACCCAGAATGCTGGTGGTCAGGGGAGGGCAGACCCTGGGCTTCCCCGAGAAGACAGCACAGCTGCAGAGAATGGACAATTTGCCTGGGTCTAAAGCCTTAGGTCATCAGACAGATACACTGAGAGCTAGTCTTCCTCACTCAGATTTCTGACTGGAAAGGGGAGAAAAAAACTACAGAGATGGCAAACATGGCAGAAGTGCAACAGCCTCCAAACACCAAGAAAGCAAGAAGAAGGGGGTGACTTTGGACACATTTTATGGAGCAAAAATAGAAAATACAGAGGAGATAGAAGAGGAAACACAAACAAATGCTCCAATACCTTCCAAAAGAAATGGAAATTCACCACAACCTCTTGAAAATTTTAAATTGGAAATTATCAAAAAGATGGAAGTCTTCTGGCAGGAATAATGGAAATCAATGCAAAAGGAACTCAGCAATATGAGGGACCAAAATATGCAAACGCAGAAACAGCTTGAAGCATCAAAAAACAGGTCAGACTAAACTGAAAAGGAAAGCCAATCTTTAAAGGTCAGAATCAGGCAACTGGAAGATAATGACCTTGAAAAAGAGAAAGAATTAATAAAGCAAAGTCAAAAGACTAAAGAATTAGAAGATAACATAAAATATCCGACCAACAAGGTGACAGACCTGGAAAACAGAGGAAGGAGAGACAATCTGAGAATCAATGGTCTTCCAGAAAAGTCAGATAAACAGTAATCTTGTTATAATACATGATATCATCAAAGAAAACTGCCCAGAGATTCTAGAACAAGGGAACAAAATATGCATTGAAAGAGTTCACAGAACTCCCTTTACACTAAATCCCCAAAAGACAACTCCCAGGAATATAATTGTCAAATTCCAAAGCTTCCAAGCAAAAGAAAAAATCTTACAAGAAGCCAGAAGAAGACAATTTAGATATAAATGAACACCAATCAGGGTCACACAGAACCTAGCAATTTCCACTCTAAAATACTGTAAGGCATGGAACATGATATTCAGAAAAGCAAGAGAGCTGGGTCTTCAACCAAGAATAAGCTATCGATCAAAACTGACTATATACTTCCAGGGGAAAGTATGGGCATTCAACAAAATACAAGATTTCCAAGTATTTGCAAAGAAAAGACCAGAGCTTTGTGGAAAGTTTGACATCCAAACACATAGAGCAAGAGAAACTTGAAAAGGTAAATATGAAAGAAAGGGAAAAGGAGAAAAATGCTATCTTTTTCTTTTCTTCAAATACTCTTCTATAAGGACTACATTTATATCAAATTTTATATGTGAATATGTGGGGGAAATGTCATGTGTAACTCTCAAAAATTGTATGCATCATTAGAGTAGTAAGAAAAATCACGCATAGGGAAAGTTTGGGGCATCAAGATGATATGGAGAAAGGGGGGATAGAAAGAAAAAGGGAGGTGGGAATTGTTGATGGTACTAAGATATACACTAAGAAATAGAAAAAAAAACTAAATAGAATAATCATTTTCACACAAATATACACATGGGAAGGGGAGGGGAAGAAATCTCCTATAGGAAGGAGAGTAAGAGACTTTTTACTTAAACTTTACTCTCAGTGAAAGCAACTCTGAGAGGGAAGAGCATTTAGATCCATTGGGATCTTGAATTCTATCTTATCCAACATGGTAAGGGAGAAGGGAAAACCAATGGGGGGGGGGAAGAGGGGAGGAAATACAACAAGAGAGGGAAGGAGAAGGGGAAGGGAAATGGAGTAAAAAGGGAGGGGCTAGAAAGGGAAACATATCAAGGGAGGGGACTAGGGGGACTGATTTAAAGTAAATCATTGCCTTAAAAGTTTATAGCTAAAGAAGAAAGGTCAGAATTAGGGGACGATGTCAAAATGCCAAGGAATCCACAAGTGACAATCATAACTTTGAACATGAATGAGATGAACTCAACCATAAAATGTAGAAAAATAGCAGAATGGATTAGAACCCAAAACCCTACCATATGTTTTCTTCAAGAAACACACATGAGGCGGGTAGACACTTACAAGGTCAGAATTAAAGGATGTAGTAAGACCTTGTGGGCCTCAACTGATAGAAAGAAGGCAGGAGTTGCAATCATGATATCTGACAAAGCCAAAGCAAAAATAGACATGATTAAAAGGGATCGGGAAGGTAAATATATTTTGTTAAAAGGGACTATAGACAATGAGGAAATATCACTAATCAACATGTATGCACCAAATGGTATAGCACCCAAATTTCTAATGGAGAACTAGGAGAATTAAAGGAGGAAATAGACAGTAAAACCATGTTACTGGGAGATCTGAACCAACCACTATCAAATTTAGGTAAATCAAATAAAAAAATAAATAAGAAAGAGGTAAAAGAAGTGAATGAAATCTTAGAAAAATTAGAATTAATAGACTTATGGAGAAAAATAAATAGGGAAATAAAGAATACACCTTCTTCTCAGTACCACATGGCACATTCACAAAGATTGACCATACACGAGGTCCCAGAAACATAGCATACAAATGCAGAAAAGCAGAAATAATAAATGCAGCCATTATAGATCATAAGGCAATAAAAATAATGATCATTAAGGGTACAGGGAGAGCCAAATAAAAAATTAATTGGAAATTGAATAATATGACACCCTAAAATCAGTTAGTTAGAGAACAAATCATTGAAATAATGAATAATTTCATTGAAGAAAATGGAAATAGTGAGACCTCATTTGTAACCTCATGGGAAAATTCCTATCCCTGAGTGCATATATTACCAAACTAGGGAGGGCAGAGATCAATGTATTGGAAATGAAAATTAAAAAAAACTTGAAAGTTAACAAATTAAAAACCCCCATAAGAAAACAAAACTAGAGATCCTAAAAACTAAGGGATAATTGAATAAAATTGAAAGTGATGAAACTATTGAACTAATAAATAAGACTAGAAGCTGGTACTTTGAAAATAACAAACAAAATAAACAAAGTACTGGTCAGTCTAATTAAAAAAAGGAAAGAAGAAAAGCAAATTAACAGCATCAAAGATAAAAAAGCAGACATCACCTCCATTGAAGAGGAAATAAAGGCAACCATTAAAAACTACTTTGCCCAATTATATGGCAATAAATACCAATCTATGTAATATGGATGAATATTTACAAAAAATATGAACTGCCTAGACTAACAGAAGAATAAATAGAATTCTTAAATAATCCCATATCAGAAAAGGAAATTGAACAGGCCATCAAAGAACTCCCTAAGAAAAAATCCCTAGGGCCTAATGGATTCACAAGTGAATTCTATCAAACATTCAAAGAACAGCGAATCCCAATACTATACAAACTATTTGACAGAATAAGCCAAGAAGGGGTTCTACCAAATTCTTTTTATGACACAAACATGGTACTGATTCCAAAACCAAGCAGGTCAAAAACAGAGAAAGAAAATTATAGATCAATCTCACTAATGAATATAGATGCAAAAATCTTAAATAGAATATTAGCAAAAAGACTCCAGCAAGTGATCAGAAGGGTCATTCACCATGATCAAGTAGTATTTATACCACGGATGCAGGGCTGGTTCAATATTAGGAAAAACAATCCACATAATTGACCATACCAACAAGCAAACCAACAAGAATCACATGATTATCTCAATAGATGCAGAAAAAGCCTTTGATAAAATACAACACCCATTCCTATTAAGAACACTACAAAGCATAGGAATAGAAGGGTCTTTCCTAATAATACTAAACAGTATATATGTAAAACCATCAGCTAACATCATCTGCAATGGGGATAAACTAGATGCATTGTGTGATAATTAAAATAGTTGTCTGCCATAAACTGTGGCAGTTAAAAGAGTTGGAGCCATAAACTGTTATAATTAAAATGGTTGATGTAAACTGTAGTGAGTTAAAATGGTGGAAGATATAAATTGTGATAGATATAAGAGACGGTGAGTAAATTTGACCACTGAAAATATGTTTCACTACAGTGTCTTGGATTTTAAATCAAATATAAGGTGGTTGCCAGGGAATATATTCCCAAATTATGAATATGCCCAAGTCAACTGGGTTTTATAGAGAATTTAATTAATAATGCAATGAGTAATCAAAGAAAGAGAGAGAGAGGGGGAGAGAAAAGTATAAGTATGAAGGGCCTTAAGCCAACATGGCCTAGACCTGAGAGAGAGAATTAGACAGTTTTTTATCACTCACCACAAGATTTGCCTTAAGCAAGAATGTCTGGGGAACAGAGTCTCCCCAGAGGGAGTTCCAGCCAGAGTCAGCCTCCCAAGGGACTTCTTCTCAAGAGATCTTCAAAGTGCCTCCTCCAAAAGAATCTATCTCCAAGGATCCTATCTCCAAGCCTCTCTTGCTCAAGAGTTTCCTTTTCTTATATAGGGGTTTTTTCCTATGTCATCTCCCCTAAGTTCTTCCATCTACCAGTCACTGTAGATGTTTTCTAAAAGACAGCCCATCTGAATTCCAGCTAAGTCGACTAATCCCCTCAGTAAGTCTGAACCAGAGAAAACACAGCTGTGATGACTAATCCCATCAAGAGAAAACCTGCCTGACCTTTATAGGTACCTAGCAACCCATTGTATCAATTCTAAAAACAGGCATGGTTCAAAGAACTCCTTCTCTTATTATAAGCATGGGTCCGAGTACTTTCATTGTTTAGCAAGGAGTTTTCTCCCCTAAAGCAGTCTTAAGTATGGGTGGAGTAGAGGTCCTCCCATTTCTGATCCTGGCAAGTTCTCACATCAAAATGGGGAATGTTTCCAGTAGGGAATTTGTTCCAATGGAGGATTCCTCAATGTGGAAATTTTTAACATTCATAAGTCTGAGAAATTTCAAGATTTACAATTGCCAATAAGATCAGGAGTGAAACAAGAATGCCCATTATCACCTCTATTATTAGACATTGTACTAGAAACACTAGCAGTAGCAATTAGAGAAGAAAAAGAAATTGAAGGCATTAAAATATGCTAGGAGGAGACCATGTTATCACTCCTTGCGGATGATATGATGGTCTACTAAAAGAATCCTAGAGATTCAACCAAAAAGCTAGTCAAAATAATCAACAACTTTAGCAAAGTTGCAGGATACAAAATAAACCCACATAAGTCATCAGCATTCCTATACATTTCCAACACATCTCAGCAGCAAGAAATAGAAAGAGAAATCCCATTCAAAATCACCTTAGACAAAATAAAATACTTAGGAATCTATCTCTAAGGCAAACACGGGAACTATATGAACACAACTACAAAACACTATCCACACAACTAAAATTAGACCTGAGCAATTGGAAAAACATTAACTGCTCATGGGTAGGATGAGCCAATATAATAAAAAAGACCATCCTACCCAAACTTATTCATCTATTTACTGCAATACCCATTGAACTTCCAAAAAAAATTTTTTACTGATTTAGAAATAATCATAACAAAGTTCATTTGGAAGAACAAAGGATCAAGGATATCCAGGGAAATAATGAAAAAAAAAATACAAAGGAAGGGGCCCTTGCAGTCTGAGATCTGAAACTATATTATAAAGCAGCAGTCATCAAATATATTTCATACTGGCTAAGAGACAGAAAGGAGGATCAGTGGAATAGGCTTGGGGTAAGTGACCTCAGCAAGATAGTATATGATAAACCCAAAGATTCCAGCTTTTGGGATAAAAATCCACTATTTGATAAAAATTGCTGGGAAAATTGGAAGACAGTGTGGGACAATTAGGTTCGGATCAACACCTCACACCGTATACTAAGATAAATTAAGAATGGGTGAATGACTTGAACATAAAGAAGGAAACTATAAGTAAATTAGGCAAACACAGAATAGTATACATGTCAGACCTTTGGGCAGGGAAAGATTTTAAAATCAAGGAAGACTTAGAAAGCGTCACAAAATAAATAATTTTGACTACATAAAATTAAAAAGGTCTTGTACAAACAAAACTAACAAAACCAAAATGAGAAGGGAAGCAACAAATTGGGAAAGAATCTTCATAAAAACCTCTGACAAAGGTTTAATTACTCAAATTTACAAAGAGCTAAATCAATTGTACCAAAAGTCACACCATTCTCCAATTGACAAATGGGCAAAGGAAATGACTAGGCAGTTTTCAGATAAAGAAATCAAAACTATTAATAAGCACATGAAAAAGTTTTCTAAATCTCTTATAATCAGAGAGATGCAAATCAAAACAGCTCTGAGGTATCACCTCACACCTAGCAGATTGGCTAACATGACAGCAAAGTAAAGTAATGAATGCTGGAGGGGATGTGGCAAAGTAGGGACATTAATTCATTGCTGGTGGGGTTGTGAATTGATCCAACCATTATGGAGGGCAATTTGGAACTATTCACAAAGGGTGATAAAAGAGTGTTTGCCCTTTGATTCAGCCATAGCACTGCTGGGTTTGTACCCCAAAGAGATAATAAGAAAAAAAGACTTGTACAACAATATTTATAACTGTGCTCTTTGTGGTGGCCCAAAATTGGAAAATGAGGGGATGCCCTTCAATTGGGGAATGGCTGAACAAATTGTGGTATAGGTTGGTGATGGAATACTATTGTGCTTAAAGGAATAATAAAGTGGAGGAATTCCATGGAGACTGGAACAACCTACAATAAGTGATGCAGAGCAAAAGGAGCAGAACCAGGAAAGCATTGTACACAGAGACTGATACACTGTGATACAATTGAATATAATAGACTTCTCCATTAGTGTCAATGCAATGTCCCTGAACAATCTGCAGGGATCTAGGTGAAAAAACACTATCCACAAGCAGATGACAAACTGTGGGGGAAAAAAAAAACAACTGCTTGTTTTTGGGAGGAAAAGCAACTGCTTGACCACAGGGGTTGAGGGGATATGAATGAGGAGAGACTCTAAATGAACACCCTAACACAAATACCAACAGCATGGAAATGGGTTCAAATCAAGAACACATGTGATACCCAGTGTAATTGTGCATCTGCTATGGGAGAAGTGGTGGGAGGGGGGTGGAGGAAAAGAAAATGATCTTTGTCTCCAATGAATGATGTTTGGAAATTACCAAATTAAATAATAAAAAGAAATAAAAAATGAAACAATAAAGCAGAATCAAAGTAATCAAAAGACATAGGAAAATATCAAATATCTTATTGAAAAAACAATAGACATAGAAAACAGGTCTAGGAGAGACAATCTGAGAATTATTAGATTACCTGAAAGCCATGATGAAGAAAAAACCTTGGATATCATATTACAAAAAATTGCCCATGGAAAGGAGTTTTGAGTTTAGGAACAGGATGCTGAGACCCCTGGACACTACCTGGTAATAATAAATACTAACTACACCATTCTTCAAGGGCTATTGATTCATCTTGGGGATATGGATTTGGTCACCTAAGTGGTTTCTGCTCATTTTACAGGCAAGAAAGCTATGTGGTTGGGTGGGAAGCAGGCTTCACTTTCAAAATGCTTTTGGTTCACATTTTCCTAAAATGTCTCTTTCAAATAATTACTTCTGAACCAATCCCCAGGCTTGTTGCCACTCCCCTCCCGCCCACATCCCCCAGGGATGTCAGAATTAATTAACTTATGGTCACTGTGATCTAAAGCCTTGCCATTTTTGAAGATATCTGCAGAATAATTTAAATGATTGATTTTTGAGTGAATACAGTTTTGCTTTGAATAATGGGGGAAAAAAAGAAAATTGTCCAGACATCCTCAGACAAGAAAATAACATTGAAATTGAAAGAATTCACACATACCTTCCAAAAAGAAATCCTCAACTGACAACTTCCAGAAATGTACTAGCTAAGTTCAAGAGCCACCAAGCCAAGAAAAATATACTTCAATCATCCAGAAATAAACCATTCAAATACCATGGAACTACAATCAGGATCACTTAGGACCTAGTGACTTCTGCACTAAAGGGATTGAAGGCATGGCATATGATATGAAAAATATGATATTAAAGGTGAAAGATTTGGGATTACAACTCAGAGTCATCTAACAAGCAAAACTGAGTATCACTCTTTCAGGGGGAGGGGGAAATGGTCATTTGATAAAATAGGAGATTTCCAAAAATTCCTGAGGAGTAAGCCAAACCTAAACAAAAAATTTGAAAGCCAAATACAAGACATAAGAGAAGTCCAGAAAGGTAAATAAGAATAAGAAAATTTAAGGGATTCATTAAGTTAAAAATGTTTATCTGTCTATACTTAAAGAGAATTTCTATACTTTTCAAAAATTACTCTTTGTAGTAGGGAAGATAGAAGGAATTTACTCAGAAAGAGCGTGGAAAAATAAGCTGATTATGATAATATGATATATATATAATGATATTATATATATTTAAATATGATGACATGGATTGATATGTATGTATGATATGATACGTTTGAATAGGAATAACATGTAAAAATTCAATCAAGGGCTGACAGAAGGTTGCACTGAGAAAAAAGGAAGGAATAGAAAGAATGGAGTAAATAATATAACATGAAGAGGTGAGAAAAATCAATACAAAGAGGGGAGAATAAGGGTGTTAATGGTCAAGGCTTAAACTTTACTCTCTTTGTAACTGGCTCTGATAGGGAAAAATGAGTATACTCAATGGGGCATAGAATTATATCTTTCCCTACAGAGAAATAGAAGGAGAACAAGACAAGGAAAGAGGGGATACATAATAGAAGGAAGAGGGAACTGGGAGAATGACAAATAGCAAACTACTGGTGAGAAGGAGTAGAGTGAAAGGGAATAGAGCAGGATTTAAAGGGGGATAATAAGATAGAGAGCACTACACCATAATCATAATGCTTAATGTGAATGGGATGAACTCACCCATTAAATGGAAGCAGATAGAAGAGTGTATTAAAAACCAGAATCCTACTATATGTTGTTTACAAGAAACACATTTCAGACAAGGTGGCACACAGATTCAAATTAAAAGACTGGCATAGGCTATATTAGACATCATCTAAAGGGGGTAAAAAAGGAGGAATAGCAATCATGATAGCAAAGTCAAAATAGAAATTGATCTGATAAAAAGAGATAAGGAAGGAAATGACATTTTGTTAAAAGGTACTATAAACAATGAAGTAATAACATTACTAAACATCTGTGCACCAAATAGTATGGCATCTAAATTTCTAAAGGAAAAATTGAAGGAGCTCAAGCTGGAAATAGATAGTAAGACAATACTAGTAGAGGATCTTAACCTTCTCCTCCCAGAACTAGATAAATCAAATAAAAATAAATAAATAAGAAGTAAGGGAAGCAAATGAAATGCTAGAAAAATTAGAATTAATAGATATCTGGAGAAAACTAAACAGGGATAAAAAGGAATATACCATCCTTTCAGCAGTTCATGGTACATATACAAAGATCAACCATATACTAGGGCATAAAAATATCATGAGCAAATGATAATTGCCATTTTTTGCAGATAAAGCAATAGTCCTAAAATAATATGATACTAGCTAAGAGACAGAAGGGTGGATCAATGGAATAGACTTGGGGTAAATGACCTCAGTAAGCTAGTGTTTGATAGACCACAAAACCCCAAATTTGGTGTCAAGAATTCACTATTTGAAAAAAACTGCTGGGAAAATTGGAAAACAATATGGGGAAAATTAAGTTTAGATCAACATCTTAAACCCTATACCAAGATAAATTCAAAATGGATAAATGACTTAAATGGAAAGATTGAAATCATAAATAAACTAGGTGAACATAGATTAGTATACCTGTCAGATCTGTGGAAAGGAAGGCATTTAAGACCAATCAAGAGAGAAAATATTGCAAAATGTGAAATGGATGACTTTGATTATATCAAATTAAAAAGGGGTTGTAGAAACAAAACCAATGCAACCAAAATTAGAAGGAAAGAAACAAACTGGGAGAATATTTTTATAACAAAATTTTCTGGCAAAGGCTAAATTTCCCAAATCTCTAAGGAACTAAGTCACATCTAAAAAAAACCAAGCCATTTCGAAATTGACTAGTGGTAGAGGGACAAAAATAGGCAGTTTTTATGTGATGAAATAAAAAGTATCAATAAGCACATGAAAAAGTGTTCTAAATCCCTTCTGATTAGAGAAATACAAATTAAAACAGCACTGAGGTACCACTTTACACTTAACAGATTGGCCAGTATGACAGCAAAGAAAAACAATAAATGTTGGAGGGGATGTGGCAAAATTGGGACACTAATACACTGATGATAGAGTTGTGAATTGGTCTAACCATTCTAGAGGCAATTTGGAACTATGCCCAATGAGCTTTAAAAGATTGCCTATCCTTTGATCCAGCCATACCATTGCTGGGTTTGTACCCCAAAGAAATAATAAGGAAAAAGACTTGTACAAAAATAGTTGTAGTTGTACTCTTTGTGTTGGAAAAAAAAATGGAAAATGAGAGGGTGTCCATTGATTGGGGAATGGCTGAATAAATTGTGGAATATTATTGTGCTGAAATAAATAAATGGAGGAATTCCATGCGAACTGGAACAACCTCCAGGAAATGATTCAGAGCAAAAGAAGAATAACTAGGAGAACATTGTACAGAGATTGATACATTATGGCACAATCGAATGTAATGGACTTTTCTACCAGTAGCAATGCAATGACCCAGAACAGTCCAGAGGAACCCTTCTGTCACAGAGTCAGTAAATATTTATCAAGAGGTGCAAGATGATCCAGGGAACAGAGTGCTGGGCCTTGAGATCTGAAAACAAATCTTACCTTATGCACTTACTTGCTGTGTGACCCTGGGCAAGTCATCTCACTTTTGCTTACTATTCCAGTGTCTTTGCTGAGAATAAAAAACAAACAAACAAAAATGGATGGTATTGGTGTAATATGGTCCATTGGGTCAAGAAAAGTTCGACATGACTGAACAACAACCAATCTTTATTCCTTACTCTATGCCATACACTGTATTAAAATAGAAAATTAATTGTAATATTTCACACTCAAAAAAGGTGTTCATTTATAAAAAGAAATCTTTTGAGAGAAAGAGAGACAGACAGACAGAGAGAGAGTCAGAGAGAGAGAGAGAGAGAGAGAGAGAGAGAGAGAGAGAGAGAGAGAGTAGACAAGAAGTTCTATGTGTAATAACAATCCTGGTCCTAAGAATAATAATTTACATCAACAGCAGTTGTACTTTTCTATGTTCCTGCCTCTTTAATACCATTGATTAACCTTAATATATGCCCTCCTCCCTTCTTGCTCCAACTTTATCACCTTTTAACATTGAGCTCAAATATGACTTTATCTGGGTAGCTGAAATCTAAAGTTATTGCTTTCCATTGCTTATCTACTTCATCATATTCCATTCAAAATTACTATCATGTGTACACATGTTATTTCAGTCTAATATAGATTGCCAGCACCTTGTGAGCAGTCCTGCTTTTTAAATTTTTTTATTTCTCACAATACTTAACACAAAACATAGCCTTGGACAAAAAAAGAAATATTGAAACAGGAAGAAAGAAGGGCAGAGCTCGTCAGGACATGGCATCAAATTACTTTCTTGCTAAAACTGTATTAAGAGCCAGTTCTTGCTATTTGTGGTTTTGACAGAAGGAAAAATTTTTCTTTTCCCCTTAAATCCACACATGCGGGCCAGAAGCCACTGGATTTCCTAGAATTTCTTTCCAGAATTCTAGATATTCCAGGAAGAATGTCCAAATGCTACAACTACTGCAAACACTCTATGCTTAGTACTCTCTGGAATTTTTGGAGGGTGTTTTACTCCTGACATCAATTGGATTCTCATTATACCTTTTTAAAAAATTTTTATTTAGCCAATTTAGAATATTACTCCTTGGTTACAAGAATCATATTCTTTCCCTTCCTACCCTCCTCCCACCCCTTCCCATACACTCAATTCCAGTAGGTATTGAATGTGTCCTTGAACAGAACCTATTTCCATGTTGTTGATGTTTTCACTAGGATGATTATTTAGAGTCTATATCCTAATCATATCCTCCTCAAACCATGTAATGAAGCAGTTGTTTTTCTTTGGTATTTCTACTCCCACAGTTGTTCCTCTGAATGTGGATAGTGTTTTTTTCTCATACATCCCTCCAGGTTGTTCAGGATCACTGCATTACCACTAATGAAGAAGTCCATTACATTCAATTGTACCACAGTGTATCAGTCTCTGTGTATAATGTGCTTGTTCTGCTCCTCCCACTCTGCATCAATTCCTGGAGGTTGTTCCACTTCATGTGGAATTCCTCCACTGTATTATTCCTTTGAGCACAATAGTATTCCATCACCAACATACACCACAATTTGTTCAGCCATTCCCCAATTAAAGGGCATCCCCTCATTTTCCAATTTTTGGTCACCACAAAGAGAGCAGCTATGAATACTCTTGTACAAGTCTTTTTCCTTATTATCTCTTTGGGGTACAAACCCAGCAGTGCTATGGCTGGATCAAAGGGCAGACAGTCTTTTATCACCCTTTGTGCATAGTTTCAAATTGGCCTATGGAATGGTTGGATCAATTCACAACTCCACCAGCAATGCATTAATGTCCCAACTTTGCCACATCCCCTCCAGCATATATCACTTTCCTTTGTTGTCATATTAACCAATCTGCTAGGTGTGAGGTGATACCTCAGAGTTGTTTTTCATGTGCTTATTAATAGTTTTGATTTCCTTAACTTAAAATTGCCTATTCATGTCCCTTGCCCATTTATCATTTGGAGAATGGCTTTAATTTTTGTACAATTGATTTATCTCTTTATAAATTTGAGTAATTAGACCATTGTCAGAGGTTTTTACTATGAGGATTGTTTCCCAATTTGTTTCTTCCCATCTAATTTTGGATGCATTAGTTTTATTTGCACAAAACCTTTTTAAATTGATGTAATAAAAATTATTTATTTTAGATTTTGTGATTTTTTTCTAACTCTTGCTTGGTCTTAAAATCTTTGCTTTCCCAAAGCTCTGGCATGTATACTAAGATGTATTCACATAATTTACTTATAGTTTCCTTCTTTATTTTCAAATCATTTACCCATTCCGAGTTTATCTTTGTGTAGGGTGTGAGATGTTGATCCAAACCTAAGCTCTCCCATACTGTCTTCCAATTTTTCCAGCAGTTTTTTTTTTTTTTATCAAATAGTGGGTTTTGATCCCCAAAGCTGGGATCTTTGGGGTTATCATAGACTGTCTTTCTGAGTTCAATTACCCCGTCTATTCCACTGATCCCCCTTTCTGTCTTTTAGCCAGTACCAAATTATTTTGATAACCACTGCTTTATAGTATACTTTGAGATCTGGGATTGCAAGGCCACCTTCCTTAACATTTTTTTTTCATGATTTCCCTGGATATCCTTGATCTTTTGTTCATTCAAATGAATTTTGTTTTTGTTTGTTTGTTTTTTCTAATTCAGTAAAAAAAGTTTTTTGGTACTTCAATGGGTCTGGCACTAAATAAGTAAATTAATTTTGGTAGGATTGTCATTTGTATTATGTTAGCTCTTCCTACCCATGAGCAATTAATGTTTTACCGATTGTTTAGATCTAGTTTTAATTGTGTGGAGAGTGATTTGTAGTTGTGTTCTTATACTTCCTTGTTTCTCTCAGCAGATAGACTCCTAAGTATTTTGTATTGTCTAGGGTGATTTTAAGTGGAATTTCTCTTTCTAATTCTTGCTGCTGAGATGTGTTGGAAATATGTAGAAATGCTGATGACTTATGTGGGTTTATTTTGATTCCTGCAACTTTGCTAAAGTTGTTGATTATTTCCACTATCTTTTTAGTTGGTTCTCTGGGGTTCTTTAAGTATACCATCATATCATCTGCAAAGAGTGATAGCTTCGTCTCCTCATTGCCAATTTTAATAACTTCCATTTCTTTTTCTTCTCTAATTGCTACTGCTAGTGTTTCTCATATAATGTTAAATAATAGAGGTGATAATGGGCATATTTGTTTCACTTCTGATCTTATTGAGAAAGCTTCTAGTTTATCCCCATTGCAGGTGATGTTAGCTGATGGTTTTAGATATATACTGCTTATTATTTTAGGAAAGGCCCTTCTATTCCTATACTTTCTAGTGTTTTCAATAGGAATGGGTATTGTATTTTATCAAAGGCTTTTTCTGCATCTATTGATATAATCATGTGATTTTTCAGGTTTGCTTGTTGATATGGTCAGTTATATGGATGGTTTTCCTAATATTGAATCATCCTTGCATTCCTGGTATAAATCCCACCTGATCATGATGAATAATCGTAATGATCACTTGCTGGAGTCTTTTTACTGGTATCCTATTTAAGATTTTTGCATCTATATTCATTAAGGAGGTTGGTCAGTAGTTTTCTTTCTCTGTTTTTAACCTGCCTGACTTTGTGTTGTAAAAGGAATTTTGTAGAATTCCTTTCCTTATTCTGTCAAATAGTTTGTATAATATTGGGATTAGTTGTTCTTTGACTGTTTGATAGAATTCATTTGTGAATCATCTGGTCCTGGCAATTTTTTCTTAGGGAGTTCTTTGATGGCCTGTTCAATTTCTTTTTCTGATATGGGTTTTTTTAGGTAGTATACTTCTTACTCTTTTAATCTAAACTGCTTCCCCATTGCCTGTGTTAGACGCTGTGAGCCTGGCACAGCTTTGCCCACAATGTACTCCCTCAAAACTAGTGCTCTTGCTTGCCCAGAGATTGCAGCCATTGTTGGAGGCTCAGTACTTTATGTGGGGGAGAGGTCCTGGAATCTTCCTTCTTCCTTCCCATTAAACTTGAGTGTTCCTGAATTCAGGATTTTGGGGGGCATACATTTTAAGTTGAGTACAGCAGGAAGGTTCCTTGACTCTGTCCTGTTGTTAGGTTTTATTTTCAGTCCCCTAGGAACATTTGATTTTTAATTGGTGAGGAATGTTTTTTCAGAGGTCTAAACACTGCCTCTACACTGCCATCTTCACTCCACCTCCCCTCATTATGTCTTTTATTGATCATTTGTAGGCTCAGATAATCCAATTAAGTACCCAAAATGGGAGAGAAACAGGACAATTCCTGAAACAATGCATTCTTGTTTGAAGTAAAAAAGTCCCTTACTTCATATTACCTTTACTTCTGACTTCCAGAATCTAGTCAGAATGCCCAGTATTTACTCTTAGCTCTCCTGTTTTGGCCATGTCAAGCTGAATATGAGTGGTAAGTGAATCACAAGAACTAAGTGTGGCTTGCTTAGCTCTTATACAGATGCATTATCCCCTGAAATTTGGCTTACACATCACTTTTAAGGGAACTTTTTTTTCTAAAAAATAACTTGGTGTAGGGGTAGTTAATTGGCTCAGTGGTGAGAGTCAGTTGTGGAGACAAGAGTTCCTAGGTTCAAATCTGACCTCATATACTTTCTAGCTATGTCACCTTGAGTAAGTGCCTCAATTGCCTAGCCATTGCTACATTTTGTCTTAGAATTAATACTAAGACAGAAGGTAAGAATTATAAAATAAATAAATTTTAAAGGGGGAGGGTGCACAACCAAGTGTCTCAGTGGATAGATCACCAGGTATGGAGTGGGAGGACTTGGATTAAAACCTGACTTCAGAGTCTTCCTAGCTATGTGCTGCAAGATATGTAACTCTTCTTACTTTATTCTGATAACCTGATTTGCCTCCTTGCTTATCTTCAGCTTTGGAACCCATGCTGTGATATTGAAATCACTTTAAAAGACTGATATATATTAATTTAAGGTCACCAAGGAATTCACTTATGTAATTCCAAAATGAAAAATTCAAGTCAACTGCCAAATTTTTATGGTGTTTTAATTACAAACAGGAGGAAGAAAGTATTAGAGGGAGAGAGAAAGGAGAGAGGGGGGAAAGGGAGGGAGGGAGGGAGGGAGAGAGGGAGGGAGGGAGAGAGAGAGAGAAGGAAAGAAATTTAACCCAGACCCACTCTGGCTCAGGCTGATCCAAAGTGGTCTTTAAGGCCTTGGATAGCCAAGGCAAGGAAAGGGATTTGTCCTTCTCACTCACATGACCAATCTGAAGGAAAGCAGTCGGTGGGGCTCCTCCAACTCCAAGCACCAGCCTCCAACTGACTCTAGCCCTCCTCACAGGAAGTCCCGAGAACTCCAGAGGCTGTTCTCTACCTCACTTCCTGCATCTCACATGTGCCAATGGTGGCTATAGCTTGAACTAGGACTGCCCAGAGGTCTGTCCTTTTTTTGCACATGTCTGTTGAAGGCCATTCTCAAATAATTAAATCTTGAGTTTGCTGCAGCCCTTCCTACCTTGTTAAACTGAGTAGGATGGAGATTGTAGTTTCCAAGACCTGATTCTGTTATTCCAAGTATCTCTATTGTTATTGATCAGGAAATAGCTAAATCCCATCTTCTAAAGAATGGTCTGAATAGGGTGGAGTAGTTTTGACATTCCCAATCCCTCCTGAGGCCCGAGGAAGACTAGTCTCATGGATGGATACAGAAAACATACCAGCTATGAAATTATAATAGTTAGAGATAGGGGGAAAATAGGAGAGAGAGAGAGAGAGAGAGAGAGAGAGAGAGAGAGAGAGAGAGAGAGAGAGAGAGAGAGAGAGAGAGAGAGAGAGAGAGAGAGAGAGAGAGAGAGAGAGAGAGAGAACAAAACCAATGTTTTGCTGGGCACATTAATAAAAACCAATTGGGGGCAGTCCCCTTTGGCAGAAGAGTCTATATTCAAAATAAATTCAATCAACCATCAGTTCAATCAACCACACCCCAAGGTTCATTCTTTATCTTAATGTAATATAGGTTTTCTGGAATCTTTCTGCCAGAGTTCATTCTCTGGATTTAGGAATTAGCAATCTTCTTCCTTGAAGATTTTTCTCAAACAAAAAAGGTTTTCAAATCTTGGATTTTTATTAAAATACAATACCCCCTGAAGTGGGTGTTAAAAAAAACCATCCAGTTCAGCTCAGAATGCATTGTTGAGTTATGGGGGTGTATGAGTCATTTATTAAAAGAATTCAAAAACAATAAAAAAAAACAAAAAATATATAAAGGGAAAAATATGGAAGAAAATTAAACTTTTGGGAGAAAGGGGAAAAAATTCAAAATCAGAATCAAAATACCAAAATCTATGTATATAAAATGTTGAGTAAGCAAGAATAAATTCATAATAGGCTCTTGTACAGGTCCAATTTAATGTAATTTCTATCCCACAAGTCTGTAGGACAGAATGCAGTAATATTTCACTTACCCATTTGCAGCCAAGATTACAGGAAGTTGCCATACTATAAGAAGGAAAGGAACTAGAATTCTATTTTGATAGGGAAGCGTCATTCCCTGGTCTGAATTTTTTTCATTCTCAGGGATATAGGGAGCCAACATGATAGTCAGATTTTGGTACTTGTATGAATACTTCATAAAGAGTGTAGATACAAGGAAGTCCTATGACTTAACGTATTTCAAGCATTACAAACTTGAGTCCACATTAGTATTTCCTTTGTGCTCTTTTGGCACTATTCAGGTTAAGTCTGTGCTCCTTGTTTTTATCCCATTTCCTGGAATCAGACACAAACATTAATCATAGTCCCATAACATTTTCTTAATAAATGGCAGGTTCCCACAGTCTAAAGTTGTTTGGGTATGTATTAATAATATAGCAAGTATGTATATTTAAACTTATATTATTGCAGAGAGAGAGAAAAAAAATTAATTGTATGTACTTTTTATATAAGAAATGAGGAAAGGGGAAGAATTCAAATATTCAAAAGAAAAGCAATAATAAAAAAATAAGGGAAAGAGAAGAAAAAAATCAGGAATTCAATGTGTTTTTGAAAAAAAAAACATCCACTTGTCAATGGATTATTATCTTCAATGCATGTGATAGTATACAGTCAATCAGTCTCAACATAAGATGCTCTCTTTACATGTGAGCAATGAATCCCAGAGTCCTTCTCTCCAACCTTTATGGATGTTGGAGTAGTTAACAATATTTGGGATGTTCCCTCCCAGGAAGGCTGAGTTGCTCCAGTATGCTGGAAATTTTTAATATACACCTTGTCTCCTGGGTTCAGGTCGTGAAGTGAAAAGTCTAGTGGTCCGGCTTGTACTAAAGCTCCAGATTCATGAAGTTCACACAGTTTATGCTGTAATTCCTGTATATAGGAAGCAATAGTAGTATCTCCTCCTAATAGTGATGTATATGCTGGGGAGAAAGATTTAGCCTGTATAGGCAGATGTCCAAAAAGCATCCCAAATGGTGAAATATGTAAGTCTCCCCTAGGCCTACTTCTAAGATATAATAGGGCCAGAGGGAGAATTTCAGGCCATTTTAAATGGATCTTAGTGCATAATTTTCCAACCATATTTTTAAGTTCTTTATTCATCCTTTCAACTTGGCCTAAGCTCTGGGGATGATATGGAACATGGAATTTGGGAGTTATCCCCAAGCAAGAATATATTTGGTTTAAGACAGAATCAGTAAAATGACTTCCTCTATCTGAATCAGTACATGTTGGCAGGCCAAAATGAGGAATAATTTCTTTTAAAAGCACCTTAGCCACAAAAGCTGCTGTGGCTCGAGTTGCAGGAAATGCTTCTAGCCATCTGGTCAGTTGATCTACTATGACTAGACAAAATTTATAATGTCCAGCCTTTGCCAGTGTTATGAAATCTATCTGTAGGTGCTCAAAAGGTGTGTAAGCCAGAGAATGCCCACCGAAAGCTTTGTTATGAATGGCATATTGGTTATATGTCTGGCAGGTATAGCAGGCTGAACACACTTTGGAGGCTATGGTAGTTAAACCAGAGGCTATCCATACTCTCTTAACAGAGTCTACAATTCCCTGGGTACCAAAGTGACCATTTTTATGAACAGATTGGCAAATTTGGTGACAGAAACTTCTAGGGAGCAGGGGTTTCCCTTCAGATGACATCCATACTCCATTAATCTGTTTTGCTTTAAATTTTTGTTTCTATTTTTCCACTTCCTTTTCATTATAGGAGAGTGATAAGTTTAAATCAACAGTTGTTGTTAATGTTAAAATTAATCCAGGCCCTTCAATGACTATTAGCTTTGCAGCAGTATCTGCTCAGTCATTTCTCCTAGAGACAGGTCAGAGCCACCTGTATGGGTAGAGCAATGAACTACAGCTAGGGCTTCAGGCAGTTTGAGAGTAGAAGGAACTTCATTAATAATTTCTGCATTAGCTATAGATTTCCCAGCTGAGGTTAAAAATCCTCTCTGGAGCAAAAGCATATCTAGAGTCCATAAATTGTTGCCTTTTTACCCTTGGCAATTATACAGGCATGTTTGAGAGATATGAGTTCTGCCCTTTGAGTACTAATATTAGAGGGCAGCGGCAAATTCTGTGACTACAGCCACTCTAGTGTAGTGCATGCCATCTCTCATAAAATAAGAACCATCAGTAAAAAAGACCATATCTGAGTTGTTTAAGGGAGTATCCAAAAGATCATCTTGAGGCTTTCTTGCCATGGACACTAGTGTTTCATAACTATGTAATGATTCTCCTGAAGTTGGTAAATCTGGAAGCGAGATGGTAGGGTTAAGAACGCTTCAAGGTAATGTTTTCATTGTTTAACAAGGTTATTTCATACCTTGTAATTTGCTGATCAGAAAATGCCTGTGTCCTATGTCTTAACAACAATGCTTCTACCTTATGTGGGAACATAATTGTTAATGGGCATCCCAATACTAGATCAACAGCTTTTGTCACTAGTAAGGCTGTAGTAGCTACTCCTCTAAGACATGGTGGTGCTCCTGATGCTACTGGGTCCAGTTGGGCAGAATAATAATTGAGTGCTCAGAAGGTCCCAAAGTCTGAGTTAAAACACCTGAAGCTACCCCTCTTTGCTCAGGTACATACAAGCTAAATGCCTTGTTGTAATCTGGGGTGCCTAGAGCGGGGGCAGACAGGATAGCCTTTTTTAGATCTGATAGAGCTGACAGCTGTTCTGATTCTAATTTGAGGGGTTCAGGGACCAAATTCCTTGTTAGTGCTATAAGGGGTCAGTAATTTCCACATAGCAAGGAATCCATTGTCTACAAAACTCCGTTGCTCCTAAAATTGCTCTCAACTGTTTCTTAGTGGTAGGAATGCTTAAATTTTGAATATTCTCAATTCGTTTGGGAGAAATAAAGTGGGAACCTGCAGTCAGGATGAACCCCAAATATTCTACTTTTGGGAGGCACCACTGAACCTTATCCTCTGAGATCTTATGCCCTCTTTTGTGCGATTCCAAAAGAAGGTGTTTGCTATCTTCCTGACATGTTTCTGCATCTGTTGAAGCCAAGAGTAGATCATCTATGTACTTGATTAATTTGCTGTTTTTAAATTTTATATTATCTGTATCTTTGTGCAAATAAGCTCGGGCTGTCTATGAAACCTTGTGGCAAACGACTCCAGGAGTATATCCGGCCCTGCCAGGTGAAAGCAAAGATATGCCTGGAGTTGTCATGTATGGGTATGGAAAAGAAGGCTGAGCACAAGTCTACTACTGTAAAGTATATAGCTGTGCAAGGAATAGAAGAAATAATAGTATTGATATTGCAAACTATGAAGTGTCTCTTTATAATGTGATTGTTCACTGCCCTCAAATCCTGCACAAATGTATAGAGATGTTTGCCATCAGGCCCTCTTTTGGGTTTTTTAATGGGCAGGATGGGCGTGTTGTATTTAGATTTACAAGGAATTATCATTCCCTGTGCAATTAATGAGTTAATTACCGGGTTTTATCTGCACAGGAACAGTCGACTTAAGTAAGCCTACATTGGAAGAAGATGTGGCCCAAAGAGACTCAGGGATATCTTCAGGTATTGCAAAGGTGGAATGGTCTTTTTCCTCCTGACTCTCTGAGAAAATTACAGGGAGTATATTTAAAGATTCCTCCAGTACTTCCAATGATAAAGAATCATCTGGGGAGCAAGTTATTGTGACCCTGAGTTTGCATAGAAGGTTCTCCCCAACAAATTTAAAGGGGAGTCAGGCATCAAAAGGAAGGAATGTTGTACCTCTAGGGGTCCGACAGACACCATTCTAGGGGGAAGTCTTTTAACTCTTTGGGGGTATTCCTGATACTCCCATTACATTCTCTGAGCCAACAGAATAACATTTTAAATCAGCTGTCCTCTTTAATAGAGAGCAGGAAGCTCCAGTGTCTAATAGACAATCATAATAGTTGTTACCCACCTTTAATGAAACATGGGGTTCATTAGTATGGGGAGTAGTGGATAGGGACAATAGGTAGAAGGATATCAGAGTCTGGAAAATCAAAGGTTGTATCCTCTGATTCCTGTGACCCAGCCCCCCCCCCCAGACACCTTCATTTTGTTTGGGAAGCTCCTTGGGCACCCCCCTGAAAGGTGCCCCCCTGAAGGGAACCCCCTGAGGGGCATTACCACCTCAAGTATTTTTTGGACAAGCACCATTTTTTATATATTTTTGTGGAGTTTTTTGATTTGAGTTATCATTTTCCCAATATCTATTCCTATAGTCATCATTCCTAAAGTTTTGGTTTTCATTGTCATAATTATATTTATTTCTATAATTATCACTTCTATAGTTGTTATTAAACTGTGTATTCCTTACTATAATCTTGAGAAAAGTTCTACACTCTACCATATTGTGGCCCTTCTTCCCACAGATGTGGCAAGTAATGGATTGATAATTAGATTTCTGGAGAGGGGCAAGTGTCATTGATTCATTATCATGCTCACTTTCTCATTTAGCTATCTTATCTCTTAAACATTTCATCTCTTTTGTCATTTCCTCCATGGTATCATTATTTTCTTCCTCCTTTTCTTTGTTTCCCTTTAAAACATATATAGCTGTTTTTCACAATTCTTCAAGGTCCATCTCTGACCATCTTGGGCAATGTATTCTAAAATAATTCTTAATCGCTTTGCAAGAGTTATTGACAGATCCTTCTAACTCGTCTTAAGCTATTCTCTTTAGTTAGGTCCCAATCCAGGTATCTATCCCCAAACTCAATTATTCTATCCATGAATCTAGAGGGTGTTTCTTCCTCCTTTTGCTTAATTTTTTCAAGTTCCATCCATTTATCTGTACTGTCTGCACATTCCTTCATTGCTGTAAGGATGGCCTCTTACAATGGTATAGTTGTAGATAATCCTCAGGCTTATTATAGTCCCATTCGGGATCCTGAGATGGCCAATACGCCGCATTACACCCTTGGGTTTTGTTGTCATGAGCAATTATTTTATTTTTCTCACATTCAGTTAAAAAAGCCTGTAACAACATCTCAACATACTTGTAAGACAGATTATATTGAAAAATATGTCTCCCATCTTTTTTGTTACTAGAAAGGGATCTTGTTCATATGTGGGGATATTTCATGTAAATTCATTTATTTCTTGGGTATTAAACAGTATCCTGTGTCTTAAAGGCACCACATCCCCATTCCATTCTATTTCATGTACTTCTCTTAGAGGAAACAAGCCTCTAGTTGAATTTTGTACCTGTGGGTCAGTTTGACTAGGACAAGTTTCTCTAAGAGGACAAGATCTCCTTTGGGCTGGAATTTGGTTTTCTGTAGGAGAGGGAACATGAGAAACTGGGATTGCAGGAGAAGGGTTTTGGGGATTAAATTCAGTCAAAATTTGTGCTACACGAGAGAAGCAGTCTGTTAACTGAGCTATAGGGAAGGTGTTTTCCATCTCTGTTTCAGGGAAGGAAAATTCCTCATTAAAAGGTTCTGAAACAGGTTTGTTTCTGATAGGGTGGATGTTTGCCAATTGATCCTATAAGAAATATTTTAAGTTTTCAAACTGGGCTTGTATGTTCTCTTGCATCTTTTTAATGTCCTCAATTTTTGAGTGTTTTTCTGAATTTCAGCTTCAATTAATTTTTTTATGTTAGCATCTCTAAAAACAGTGCTGAGGAGTACAAAAATGGTATTACTTATTAATATAAAAAATTGGAGTTATGCTGTATTCCTCAATGTCCCTAATTCTTCAACCCCCATATAAATGTCGAAGAATATAGTATTAATTTTAACAGTCTTCACAAAACACATGGGGAGCAATACAAAGCCAAAACTTTCCATAGGTTTTTTCCACTCCTAATCTAGGCAGTTGTTCCCTAAAGGAAAGGAGATTTAGAAACAGCTCTCCCAGCCAGGACTTTAGGGTTGCTAAGATTTAAAACATTTGTGTTCTATCTAATTTAAGGAGAGAAGCCCAAAAGCAGGAAAATGGGCTTTGTACTCTGGTGGTCTAGCTGTATTTGTTGCGAGAGATCGAAACAAGGTTTCTGTTTTCCAGAGTCTCCTTGCTGCTAATCAACAAGTGTCAGCTAACTATATTTAGCTATCTATCTAGCTATCAGAGTCACACAGCTGGGAAGTATCTGAGGTCTGATTTGAACCTAGGCCCTTCTGTCTCTAGGCCTGGCTCTCAATCCACTGAGCCACCCAGCTGCCCCTTAAGATTAAAAGGAAAAAACAAACAAATAAACTGCTGATTCCAATTTAACTTAAGGAGAAAAGAGAGAAGTTTTTTATACTCACCTGTTCTAGCAGCTGTGTCTTTAAGTTGAGTAAGCTGTTTAAAAGGACTGCCTGAGTAAGGAGAAAGTAGAGTGAAAGGCAATAAAATTCAGGAAGTTTATTGAGGGGACTCATTAGACTTTTGTTGTCAGCCAAACTGTGATATTGAAATCACTTTAAAAGACTGATATATATTAATTTAAGGTCGCCAATGAATTCACTTATGTAATTCTGAAATGAAACACTCAAGTCAGCTGCCAAATTTTTATGGTTTTTTAATTACAAACAGGAGGAAGAAAGTATTAGAGGGACAGAGAGAGAGAGACAGAGAGACAGAGAGAGGGGGGAGAGAGAGAGGGGTACGGTTAAAAAAACACATGGATGGGCATAGGAAAAGGAATACTAGGATGGCAAGGAGGCCTAGGTTCTAGTCTTATCTCTAGCACTAAACAGTTTCTGACTTTGATCAACTCATTTCATTGCCTAATGTCCCAATTCTCCCTATCTATAAAGTGAGATTTTTGAATTGAATTTCTTAAGGACTCCTTCGAACACAGAAAATTTATGATGCTACACCTTTCAAATATACTTATTTAAGGAAATTATATGAACAAAGTGTTAAAACATTAAATAAATCCTTGACTTAAAGGTTTTAAGAATGCCTCTGATGGAAAACAGAACAATTAACTATATGATATTTTTTCAACAAAACCATTTAGGACACCTTCATCTTTTAGTAATTTTATAGCAAAACTGGAAACATTTAGAAACATAATTCTTTATGGAGCAGAAAGAAGACACAAGTGGTCATTCCCTAGTTCCATTTCATCTCTAAACTACCTATTTCTGGGCTGGTGGGCTTTTCCAAGAACATCTGCTGAGGAAGTCCCAGATGCATATAGAACATTGTAAGCATAGTTGTTTTTCATAATGGGAAGATAATATGACAAGATTAATACTTTTTTCTCCTTATCTTCTACTTACAGTGAAGAAAATAATATTCTTAAGTACAAGCATGATAGTATAGCTAATTGTCACAAATTAGTATTGATTATTCCTGGATTTATACAATAACAGAAATTTACCATTATAGAAATGCTTTTTAAAAAGATATCTATGGTCTAGTTTTTACTGAAAGTTGTTATTTCTCAAACAGCCTGGTTAATTTCATCATTTCTTTCAGTTTCCCTCCCTATCCTTAGCTAATATGAAATATGTTTATAGTTCATATCCTTATCCTGTTAATGGCATTTCAACAAGACATGCTTTATCGATGTATGGTCTTTTCTTTTAGGTGAAGTTGACATTATCAGTTCTGTCACACTATAAATGTTAGGTTATTAGTTAGATTGGCACTGCTGGCATATACTGGACCTGCCTTCATAGATGACAGTTTTACAGTTTTTTGGTCACAGTCCCTCAAAATGATCATCAAATCCAATATATTCTTGAAAAGTGGAGAAATGAGCAAAGCTATGTAGGATAGACTAGAATAGATTGACTCATTTAAGTAAGAAATCATCTACTCACAGAAAATGAAAAGAAATGACTAAATATGCATAAACAACCAGAAATCCTTCAGGTTAGTATAGCAAGACCCAAACTAGACACCACATTGGCCAATAGTACAACACTCAACAGTATAACAATTTTATGCTATAACCACAAAAAACCTTTCTGTTATATGCAAGTTTTAAACATGAAATTTCAGACCCAATCTAATTCCTTTCATAGGAGAGACAGAGTCATATAAAAGACAAAATATTAAACCATAAGATAGGAGAACTGGTATTAAATCATATGTCTGACAATCATGAGCAGTGTAACTTTAGGCAAGTTACTTAATCAATATGAATCTATCTGTATAAAGAAGGGGTTGAATTTAACGGACTCTAAGATACCTTTCAGCACTCAATTTATAATCTTGTTGCGCATCTTCCATTTTATAGGTGAGGACACTGAGGTCCAGAAAGATTAAATGATTTGCACAAGATCACATAGTTCACTGTGGAGTTAAAATTAAAACCTTTTTTTTCTGCTTTTTCCCCTGTATCACATCATAAGATCCGAGAATTTAGAGCTGGGAAAAAAAAAAAAACTTCTAGGGTCATGAGAAGGTTATAAATAAACTGCTTCCTCAAAACATGAAATCAGAATTATATCTAGTGATTTTTGCGTCTGGGGGCAAATAAAATCCATTTAGCAGGTCTCATCTGGGGCTTCGTTGTGGAAGAGAAAACACTCTTGTGAAGCACTGTTAGTAAGGCTTCCAAATTTTGATAAATAGGCGGAATAGTCACCAGGGGAAAGAGGTACAGAGAAAAAAGGAGGCCAAGAGTAGATTTATAAGAAGCCAAAAGAGTTCCTGATTTCTCAAAGTACTACCAAAGAATAGAGCACCACCAAAAGATTACACACTAACTATAGAGCTAAAGACAAATCTGGTCTCCAATGCAAGTTGGTTAGGGAAAGTTATTATTGCCTAGTATTTTGTAATCCTTTGTTTTCCTTTCAGTTGATCAGCACTTCTTCTTGGGCAGAACTCGATAAGTTCCCTCTCAAAAGTATTCTTTGCCTAGAGCAAATGTTGGGCTAAATTGCCTCACAGCCTTCCACTGATGTCTGGGATTCATTTTGTCATAAAAAAAACATGCTTCAAAACATTTCCTATAAGAGGGATCCCTCAGCACTTATAGATTATTCTTATCTTTTTTCTATTTTTCCCTATTCTTGACCTACTCCCACCACCAACACTACCCACAAAGGCTCTAATCTGAATGAAAACTTCAAGGGGAAAAAAGATGCTTAGAAATAGGGGAGGAAGATGCATATCAATAAAGACTCTCAAACAGAGACAAGATATTCTCTCCCTCCTCTCTCCCAAAGCACACCACACAACACAAAAGAGGACAGTTGTTGGCAAGTAAGAAGAATCCCAGGAATGTTATTGTCAGTGCCTTTTAGTATTTCACTCTGGGGTAAATCCCTGATCATTCCCTCATAATTATACTTCTGAGTAAAATCATTTGTCTAAGGTCACAAATGAATATGTCAATCAGCAATCATGCATACTATGTTCATACTCTGTCCTAGGTACTGGGGATGCAAGTACAAAAAATGAAATAAGCCACATTCACAAGGAACTTATATTCTAATTCAGGAATGGAATGAAGATATTCATGAAAGAGTAAACAGGTACTGATATGATATGTTATGAAGTGTGATATATTGTATTATATATTGTGCTTTGCTATTATATTTAGTAGACATCATAATCGATATATTTATATTTATACATACCTTGTATCCATTATATAGTATAACATATAAATGTCATATTTTATATATAATATACTATATTATTACATAAATTAAAATACAGACTATTACTTTATAATTATACATATACACACACCTACACAGTAGCATCTAGGTGGTTCAATGGATAAAACATTTTTTTCTGTAAACAGGAGTCTATTGTCCATGAACTCAGTTTATAATCCTACCTCAGATGCTTACAAGCTAAGTAATTCTAGGCATGTTGCTTAACTTATGTCTGCCTTACTCCACTCATCTGTAAAATGGGACTAAAATAGCATCAGTCTTACGGGGTAGTTGGGAGGACAAAGTATTTTGCAAAACTTAAAGCTAAGGGACTCAATATAGCTTTTATGTAGAAGACAGTTCCTGAATTGCATTATAAAGAAGTGAAAGACTCTATAAGGCATGGATAAGATGGAAATTTGTTCCAAGCATAAAGAATAAAAAGCAGGTACATGGGAAATATGATGTCCTGAGTTAGGAAAAGAGAAGACCAGTTTGACTATATCAGATTCAGTGAAGGAGAATATTTTTGTTGTACTTTTTTGTTATTGTTCAGTTGCTTCAGTCATTTCCAACTCTTCCAAATATCATTTGAGGTTTTCTAGGTAAAGATATTACCGTGTTTTGCCATTTTCTTCTTCACTTCATTTTACAGATGAAGAAATTGTCCAAGGTTGTACAACTAGTTGGTTTTGAGCTCAGGATGTTGATTGCTTCTGACTCCAGTCCTGACACTATCTATTGCACCACCTAACTAACTTACCAACTGATTAGTCTAGAAGAATAGTATGGTAGAGTTTGGGTAGAATTTTTGAAAGACCCAGGAATTTATGGTTTACCTTTGAGGCAATAAGAAGGGACTGGAAATGATTGAGTAGAGTGTAACTACATTACACTACATTACATTACATTTTGTCTCTACAGGTCTTTCCTGTTTGGGGCATAACCTGGTACCGTAACATTTAGACAATATATAGAAGACTGGAAGAAAAAAGTCAAGAAAATGATTTAAGTTGGAGAAAGGAGGTGTATAAGAAAAGGCTAATAGATTTATAATGGCTTCCTGTTGCCAGAAGGATTGAATCCAGACCATGAAAGCTTGTCCTTAACTAACACTAACTGTCCTTTCCTCAAACTCACTTACTTTGTTTTTAGTCACTACCCTAAAAATATCCATCTGTCCAAACAAGCTAGATATCTCACTGTTCACAATGTAACTTGGTCAAACTCACCCCTGACTTGGAGTATGCTATCCTACTCACCTCAGATATCTACCCCATTCCTCTCTGCCAAGCCCCATCTTCAAAAACTGCCTCTGAATTTCATTTTTTTTGGATTCATGTCCTGATTAACCTATCAGCCTCATATGATTTCTTTATTCTACATCTGTTCTCATGTTCATTTTTATTACACTTCTTTGCACTTGTTAATTTTATATTTTGCATATTCTTATATTATTTTATATGTGAATAATTTGTCTCTGTAGCTAGAGAAAGACAAAGGAACATGACTTAACTTTCCTTTGTATCCTTCCACAATTTTTAGTATAATGAAATTTTGAAGTTGATATTCCACCACTGCTGTTTGATGATGTTGTGTTTTTTAATCTAAATTGAAGATAAACATGCTGAGGGTGAAATAAACAATTCTAATATTTACTGAAGGGTACTAATATATTTCCATATCCACTAAAGAGAAGATGAAAAAGCATTATCTTACTTTGCAATGGGGAAACGTTAGACTTCACAAAAGAAAAACATATAGACTATAGGAAACATAGAAATGTTTTAAAACCATCTTGTCTAATTCCTTTAAGAATGGAGCAAACACTTTTCAGGATGGTTTCACCAAATAAGCATGGTGATACGATCCAAAGAGCCAAAGTCTAAAGAATATTTTTATATAATAAGAACTTTCAAAAGTTCTTATGAGTTATATTCTTCCTTCCTCCTTGCCCCCATTCTCACAATGAGTGAATTTTAAATGCTGAATATGAACAAATGTATGTATCATCCCAGTCATGGAGCATGGGAACAGATAGAAAATTGAGTTGTAAGGGACAGGAGGTATCTGATCAGGGGTCATGTGGCAAATTAGCACATGACGGGAGTAGGGAATGCAAGTTGGGGTTTTCTCTTCCTAAGCCAGTAGTTTATGGATGTGCCAGCCCTACCCAAACTGTAAAACCAAGTCAGATGAGAATTGCCATTCTCATACTTTAGACTCTGATGTTCTTTCAGGTAATCCAAAGATAAGACCAAAAGGGAAATAACAAGGCATTATTGTTTTAACATAAGTTCCACCTTTGAATTTAATCTCTATGAATGAAAAAGGTACAGTCATCCCTCACTCTATCACGGTTCACTTATCATGACTTCACTATAACAAGGGTTTAAAACATATCTATATATATCTATATCTATATATATATATATATATATATAAATATATATATATATATATATAATTCTGTATCATAGAGTTTTCACTATATAATGGGACCAACCACAGCACTGTGTTATGTATCCTGGGTGCCAATTGGCTCAATGTTAATAAGAGTGTGGGAAAGGTTTATATTAGAGTGGGAAGGGTTTATAATGCCTTAAAATATATATAAATAATAAAATAAATATAACACCCCTACTTTACAGATTTTCACCTATTGCAGGAGTTTCTGGAACATAACTTCCACAATAGGTGAGGGATCATTGTATTCACAAACCATAACTGTAGTTAGTGTTATTTACTGGGCAAAGATCTTGCTTAGGACTAAATTTGGAGGGATGGTGGCAAGTTGTAGGGTAAATAAACCCCGAGGGTTGTAGTCTTGCTGCATTGGTTCATTGATGGAAATCTTTGAAAACCATTTGAATAAATGGTCTTAGAAATCCTTCAGAATGGAGACCACTTTCACCGGAGTCACAAACTTTCTTTATAAGTCATTCTTTTTTTCTTTATTCTTATACATCAACTTATCACTTTCTGAATTTTTTTCCTCCCAGTAAATACATCCCACAACTACTATATCTATCATCAAGATGTAACCTGTCATCTTTCAAATGTTGGTATTATTTTAATTTCCTGCTTTTATCCATTCCAGCATAAGATATTTCACAACATATATATTACATTGTTACCAATGAAACACTGGGAGAAAGGGAAACTAAACTCAGTACATCTACCTAAAAGCAGAAAAGATTTGGGTATATTCATGGAAATGAAAACCTTCATTTATTTTATTCTGCTTAACATGTATATATATTATAGATCAGAAGCAAAAGAGAATTTTGGGAAATTCATATAAAGTGAGGTTTCTCACTATTTCTTTTCTTTTTAAAAATATTGATTTAATTGTTTATTTATTTAATTTCAAATATTTTTACATGGTTACATGATTTATGTTCTTTCCCACTCATCGTCCTTCACTGCTCCCAGTGTCAATGAGCAGTTCAACTGGGTTTTTCATGTATCATTGTTCAAAATCTATTTCCATATCATTCATATTTACAATAGAGTGAACTTTTAACATCAAAACCCCAATTGTATCCCCATCAAACCATGTGATCAAGCAGTTGTTTTTCTTCTGTGTTTCTATTCCCACATTTATTTCTCTGGATGTGGATAGTATTTTTTCTCATAAGTCCCTCAGATTTGTCCTAGATCATTGCATTGCTGCTAGTAGACACTATTATTATGATTCTTTTACCAGATAAAGAAACAGGGTGCCAGGATCACAGTTTAGCATATGTTGGAGATAGGACTTGAACTTGGGACTTCTTTAAAATAAGGACAGCACTCTATCACATCTTCCTGAAAGTGATAATTAATGTGAAATTGAGAACTCTCAAGTTTTAAATTTCTTTTATATTTGAAATGACCTAGATTAATAAGTTATCTAAGTAGTATACTACTAAAAAAGTAATTACAGTGAATTACTGTACAAAAATTGATGTGGAAAATAAAGACTTTTTTATCGAAAGCAATGGTGGCAAAGACTTTAGTTTTTGTGACAAGAACTCACTATTTGACAAAAAATGCAGGAATAATGGAAAACTATGGAAAAAAATTGAGTTTAGATCAACATCTTAAGCCCTATACCAAGATAAATTCAAAATGGGTAAATAACTTAAGTATAAAGAGTGAAATCATAAATAAATTATGTGAACATAGAAGAATATACCTGTCATATCTGTGGGAAAGGAAGGCATTTAAGACCAAGCAAGAGATAGAGAACATTGCAAAACAAAAAATGAATGATTGAGATTATATCAAATTTAAAAGGTTTTGTACAAACAATACCAATGCAACCAAAATTAAAAGGAAAGCAACAAACTGCAGGACATTTTTATAACAAAACTCTCTGGCAAAGGTTTAATTTACCAAATCTATAAGAAACTAAGTCAAATCTTCAAAAAAACAAGCCATTCCCCAATCAACAAATTGTCAAGGGATATGAACTCCAGTTTTCACATGATGAAATCAAGACTATCAATTAGCACATGAAAAAGTATTCTAAATCCCTCTTGATTAGTGAAATGCTAATTAAATCAACATTGAGGTACCACCTTACACTTAGCAGACTTGCCGATGTGGCAGCAAAGGAAAGTGATAAATGTTGCAGGGGGTATGGCAAAATTTGGACACTGATACAAGAAAAAAAATTGATCATCATGTATTCTTTTAGATATAAAAATACTACCATGAAATTGTATTTTATTATACTAAATAATAATCATCATTATTATACTAAATAATAATCATCACACTAAATAAATAAACTTCATAATTCAGACTAAATGGGTAGAAGATTGGTTTTAGTTTTTTTTTCTTTTTTATAGGCCAGAAGTTGTATAGAGAGAAGAAACGGCTCATTCACTAGGAAGGCAATTTGTCACATTGTTTGAGAAAAAGAGAAAATTTTGTCCTATGTGTAACCAAAGTCATCTGTTACTTGTCAATCATCCCACCACTCTGTATGACTTTCCTCTTAGGTAACACAATCAGTGACTATTTCACTCAGTCTGCCAAGTGAAAAAGACATTTTGGACAGAGATCTCAAATATTAGTAATTACTTTTAGATCTTTTCCTAAGAAAAGCGCAGGTACCAAATAGTTACTCAAATGAACTGAAATACTTCTTGCAGGGATCCAGTATAAGCTATCACAAAATATAATTAGGCCATTGTTTTCAATCTATCCAAACTAAAGGGAGCAGTAAAGTGAAAATTCCAAGGTATACTCTTAAAATTTTCCAGTCTGAGGAAAGTATCAATTTTCTCTATGTATACATAGAAGATCCATATTAAGATGTATATGTAACTCTTAGGATTGTAGATTAAAAACTGGAAAGGACTTATAGAGATTATTTAGTCCAACTTTAGTCCATTTATCATATGAAGAAAATGAGGTATATAGAGGCTGAGTATTAAAGTCACACAAAGAATAACTAGCAGTTAAGATTTTAATTAAGATGTTCTGTCTCAAATTAAAAAGCTCTTTCCATTGCATCTTGAAGTATTGGTACTATTGCCTTTTTTCTTATGTCTGTTCCCAGGGTAATATGTCTTGGGAGAACTGATTCTAGAGAATCTATAAATTCCATAACTTCTTTAACCTGTCCCTGTACCTTATGTAGCTTATAATAATCTAGAATGATTTGAAAAATTCCAATTAACTGCCTCATTGAAATTCTTTGGTATTTACATAATTATAGAAAATGGGTAATTAGTTCCTGAATTAGAGAAGTGATTTTACTCAGATGGGTGAGTCTTCTCCTCAGATATATGAAGGAATAAAAATGTCAAGATTAGTAGAAACTAAGTTTGAACTGTGTGTTGATAATTGAGACTCTTTTTGGTAATAAAAAGTATTACTGTGGGCAAGTGTTAGTATCATCAGGAGGGTCTACAGGGGCTAAAACAAAAGAGAATATGCTCAGTGGGTAAAAATCTTTGCTTTTGCACTGTTTCATTAGAGCTAGAACATATGGAAAAAATTCCCCCAGGGAAGTCAGTTCAGAAATCTAAGTCAGTCCAATAATTAAATTCTAAAAACACAAAGAAAAGCAATTTTAATGAGAGAAAAAATTACAACTTTTCTAAGGTAATTGACATGGACATAGAGGAATGTCACAAAGAAACCTTTATAGAAAAATGTTTAGAAGATAGAAGGAGAGGTAGTTATCTTTAAGAATGTGACAATGTATAACATATATAGCAATGTATAAATACAGTCAAGAATGCTTAAAGTTGTACCTTGGTTGGATAAGACATAATAACTGGCAAAATAGAGGAGGCCGTGTAATTCTTATTTAAGAAAGTGACATTTGTATTAAAAATGATGGAGCAAAAGTGCCAATAGGAGGTTGAGGCTCAATCCAAATAGAAATAGTAAGAGAGCAATTAGTTGCCCTTGATGAATTCAAATGATGTGGCACAAATGCACTGAATATTATGCTGCTGAATGAACTGGCATATATGATTGCTGAGTCATTGTCAGTAATATATGAAAAAATTTGGGAAAATGTGAGAGGTACTGCAAGATTATAGAAAGACACATGTTATCATAATTCTGACTCCCAATGCAGAAGGAAACGAGATCTGCATAGTGGACCAGAGTGGATTGAATTAGTTAAAGAGATTGTCAAAGAACATTTTAGAAAGGTAAGCAGTGATTATATCATGCCTTCCTGAAAAGGAGACCATGCCAGACTAATCTTATTTCCTTCACTTACAGCATTATTAACATGGTAGATGTGAGAAATAGTGCAGATAAGTACCTTATACTATTTTTTATTGAAAAGATGGAGAGCTATGAACTAGATGATTATGTAATGAGATAAATTCAGAACTGGATGAGTGACTAAAATCAAAGAGTAAGCACAGTTAAATGTCAGCTTACCAAGAACTCTCCCATGCTCCAAACATCACCCAGCAAGTAAGCTTTATGATGCTTAATATTTTTATCTGTAAATTGTTCAAAGATGTAAGTGGCATACTCATCTCAGCAAATTTGAAAATAACATGATAACAGAGTTAGTAAAAAAAATAGGCCAAAGAACATGTAGTAAATGGAAGAATGTTGACTGAAATCAGAGACCATGCATTCAAATTCTGGCTCTTATATTTATTGGTCAAGTTTCCTTGGGCAATTTGTTTTACTTTTTTAGACTCTAGTTTCCTCATCTATGAAATTATAGGATTAGACTAGCTGAACTGTAAAGTATTAAAGTACTAATTAATTTATAGAATAATGAAATGGATCAAGCATGCCTGATTGGGTACTTGGTGGGAAAGATCACTATGGCAATAGGGAGTAAGGCTTCAAAAGCACTTTAATAAAGCATAAGGTATAAAGAGGCAAACAGCACAGAAAATATGACAAGTGGGGGTACAAAGAAGGGGGTACAAAGGCAAAGGGCATGAGTCAATGATGGCATGGTTGAGGGAGTGGAAGAGAATGGGGTTTGGGAAAGGCACAGAGGGTATTTCACATAACCATGAATTAGAATTGGGGAGCACTTGGAATCATAGACCCAGATGGAGATGGGAGAGTGCTTGGGAAACAGGAGTTTGGCATCTCATTTTATGGAGTTTTGATGAAGGAAAGACTAACTCTTATCCATGACACCTTGGAGATACATCATCTCAAAGTTGTCAGCAAAATGTTCAAGTTAGCATATCAATATCACCTCAAAGTTATCAGCCCCATTTAGTGTCCTGCTGGTCAAACTGTGGATTTCAGGTAGTTATCTGAGGTTTAAAGATTATAGGACCAAAAAGTCCTGGTGGCCAGGTCTAGATAACTTCCCTCAATTTAGCACATAGTCTCACAAAGTGATTTTTGGTTAATGGATAATACATTTTGAAAATTATGTTCCTTTAATCTTTGTGACAAGATACAATTTTATCACAAGGACCTTCCAGTTTTATGTTTTTATGAGCTTTGGGCTGAATCTAATAAAATAAAATCTAGTAGGGATAAGTATAAATGATTATCCTTGATTTTTAAAGAAAGAACTTCATAAATATAGGATATGGCCAGCACAGTTCACTCAAAGTTCTAAAAGCAGCTTGTCCAAGAAAAAAGATCTTGGGGTTTTAATGGACTACAGTCTTAATTTGAGTCAACATTCCTACCCAAAGCCCTATTGCAATCATAGACAGCATCAAGAGACATAACTTCTAAGAACAAGAAGAAGTTATTCTTTATGTACTCAAACTTGATCAGACCACAGAACATCTGAATATCATGTCAATTTCTGGGCACCATAAGCTGGAAAGTACTCATGCGAGAGCCTTGAATATACGTAATATAGAGATCAATTGAAGGAACTGGAGACATTTAATCTAAAGAAGAAAAGAATTGACATGTGTGGAACATAACTCTCTTCAAATATTTGAGGTTCATTTATGTAGAAAGTTTGGTTTTTGGTTCCAAAGGAGAGAGCCAGTAGAAAATGAGTGGTAGCTACAAATAAGTATTTTAGCATAAATATCATGAAAAACATCTGAAGAATTAGAGATCTCAAAAAAAAAAATGGATTCAGCTGCCTGCCTCAAGAGCTGATGGCTCACACTTGTTGGGAAGATCTTTTGCAACATAGACACTAATACAGAAATGTCATATGCTTCATATATAAATATCAATGAACTTTTCATAGAAATAGAACCAAAAGCAAATTTTGATTCAAGCATGAAGGAGCTCTTTTGGGGATAGATTAATTAATAATATTTTAACAATGATTTAAAAGTAAACACATGACAAAAAATTGGAAAATGAGGGGATGTGCCTTGATTCAGGAATGGCTGAACAAATTTGTGGTATATGATGGTGATGGGAAATGTTGTGCTATAAGAAATGATAAACCAATGGATTTTTATAAGAACTGGAATATGGACTGATGCAGAGTGAAATAAGCAGAACCAGGAGAACATTATACACAGAGATGGATATACTGTGGCACAATAGAATATAATAGAATTCTCTACTAGCAGCAATGCAATGATCCAGAACAATTCTGAGGGACTTATGAGAAGGAATGCTATCCACATCTAGAAAAGGAAATGTGGGAGTAGAAGTCATAGAAAAACATGATTTATCACTTGTTTATATAGGTGTATAATTTGGGGTTTGGATTTTAAATGATTACTCTATTAAAAATGAATGATATGGAAATGAGTTTTGATTGCTAATATGTGTCTAACCCACTAGAATTGCTTGTCAACTCTGGGAGGGGGTAGATAATAAGGGAAGGAGACAACAAGAATCATGTAATCATGGGGGGTAGAAATTTAAAAATATTTTTTATTTATACCTTTTAAAAAAAAGGAACCACAAAGGGCCAACTTGGTGTCTCAATGTATTGAGAATGAGACTTAGAGATTGGAGGTTCTAGGTTCACTTTTGGACTCAGACATTTTCTAGCTGTATGACCTTGGGCAAGTAACTTAAACCCCATTGCCTAGCCCTTACCATTCTTTTGCCTTAGAACAATACTAATCAATATATAGTATTGATTCTAAGACTGAAGGAAATTTTTTTAAAAGGAACCACAAGTATTTTCCAAATAATAAATCCATGTGTATTTCGAGGAATATAGTTTCTATATAATACAAATGTATTAAGAACTAAATGTCTTTTAGCCTACTGAGGAAAGCCTCATATTACAATGGAGGAAAAATATCACTGGATTTGGAGTCAGAGAACCTGAATTCAAATACTACTTCTGATGCTTACAAAGTGTGTGCCTTCAAGTAAATCCCTTATTCTCCTTATACGTTAGGTTATTTATCTTAAAAAATGAGAAGTTTGGACTAGATGTCCTCTATAGACTCTTCCAGTTCATTCTTGCATATGACTTTTAATAGTTCACAATTCTTTTGAAAACCTATTTCCTCATACCTTTTGTCTACTTTTCTATTGTGGAATAACATGACTTATTTTGTTGTTAACTTTCTATATCCTAGATACTGAAATCTAATTGAATATCTTACTTCTTTTCCCAGATGCATCAATTGTATTTGAGCAAAAAGACTTTCATCAATAAGGGGATATCTAGACATATTGTGGTTCAAGAAAATAATGGAATATTATTACACTATAAGAAACAAAGACTATTATGAATGTAGAGAAGTATAGAAAATTTTACATGAACTAACGCAAAGTGAAGTAATCAGAGCAAGGAAAACAATATAAACAATGAATGTAACAAAGTTATTTGAGAACATAATTACCACAAGATAACTGGTAATGAATATTGTGATGTAATTTGTGTGAAGTTATTTTTTAAATTTATTTTTTTAAAACAAATAAGCTTGCTCATGAAAAGTATGAGATGACATCTTCCCCTCATTTCATTACAAAAGTGACAGATTCATAGGTGTGGAATATTGGATATAATGTCAGTTTTTTGTTTCCAATGTAGTGATTGGATTTGTTTAATTTTATCTACTTTTTCTATTTTTAAAAAATTCGTTTAAAAGGATGGCTCCCAGGGTGAGTAAGGAAGAAGAAAAATACAGGAGGAAGTCTAGTTAATGGGAAAAAACAAGGACATTAATAAAATATATTTTAAAAGGCATGTTTCAAGATTCTTTCCTGCTCTAAAAATCTAGGATTATCTACAATATGCTTTTGACTTTCCTTAGAAAAGCAAATTAATCTAATACAAAAAGTTTTGGTCTCAGAAATGAATTTCCCACTTTACAAAATGGAAATAATAGATATACTTCCCTGCCTACATTGTGAGGACATTTTGTAAATCATGATGTAACCCCTTTAAATGTCTTTGAGCTCTTTAGAAGAAACAAACAATACTTGAAAACCAAGCTATTATCATCAGTGTATAGTATTCTACCAATCTTTTCTTTTAGGCAAAAAGACAATACAGCGGTTAAAGTATTCGAAGTCAGGAAGGTCTGTTTAAGTTTATTGTTGGCTTCAGACATTTTCTATCTGTGTGACTGTGAGCAAGTCACTGAGCTTCTGTCTACTTCCTCTGGAGCTTGTTTTTTTTTTTAATTTCATTTTATTTTGAACAATGTAGACAGTTCCTGTTCTCTGCATTTAGAAGTATAAACACTTTAAATCTGTTACTTAATTCTGTAAAAACTATATAATTATAGTGTAACTCTATCCTTAAAACATTTAAAATAGTCCTTTTCAGTAAAAAAAAGTAGGTGCTAAATAAATGTTATTCTTCTTATCAATATTATTAAATCCACACACTGAAATATTAACAATTGGTTCTCTCCAAATCTATCAACTGGTTTAAATTGACTTCAGCATAGCACTGGTGTTAAGAATGTCAGGGTCCTTCAATTTTTTCTTAAAGTTGCAAAAACACTAATGATAGAAATAGACTCATCTCTTTTCCTTCTTTTAAGAAATCATTAAAGGCACTAAACATTCTGTGTCAACTAACTCAGTTTATATAAAGGTTAAAGTATGGTGAGAAAAAACAAATAAGAATTTTGATTGAAAGTAGACATAGGTTTATATAGACTTAAAAAAGAAATATCAAACTGTGAATGGCAGCATTAGTTGTATATATATATATATATATATATATATATATATATAAACAGTCATTTAAAAATAATTTGAGACACTTCACTCAACTCCAGAGCACTAATTGATTTCTCCATTACTTAGTACTTAACAAAAGTACTAAGCAAAGGTGGTGCTTCAGTCATAATGATTCAAATAAACACAGTAAACTAAAGCAAGCAATTCTATATATTCTTTTCCCATGCTATTTCTCTCTTCCTACCATGATGAACTCAACAATATCAGCAAAACTTTAGTACTTAAAGCAAATCTCCATATGTGGTGACTGCCAACAGCATCACTTTGTAACTAGAAATTTACCAAGGTCCCTACAGTGTTGCCAAGAATGAAGAAAATAACATTGGATTGGCTAAATTGGAGAACAACTGTACATTTTTCTTCCCTCTGAACATGGAATTTTTCCTTACAACTTGGTTTTCTTGAAATGCCTTTTTTTCAAAGTGCATGTTCCCTTGAAAAATGGATCTATAAGTTAGATAAATAGAAATCCTTTAGAAATGGAAGAGTCATGAAAGGTCTAAAAGGATCTTATTGTTTTCAAATGCACTTTGTTCATTATTTATTCAAAAAATTATGATGTTATTTCACATCCAGCACTTAAGGAATGCCAGAAGTGGGAAGGGAAAGGAAGAATGTAAATTTAATGAAGGAAAGCATGCTAACAAAATGTGTAACTCAGGAGCTAAGCTGTTTTTTTTAGATAGAGAGGTCATATTGACTTAGTGGATAAAATATTCCACTGAGACACAAAGTCTTGATTTTGAATAATGCTGTTAGCACTAAATGTGTGGCCATGTGCAAGTCATGAAGATTGCCTGGGACTCAGTTTCTTCATCTGTAAACCAGGGATAATGATCATGCCTATACTATTTACATAAAGGGTTGTTTTGTGGTTTCCTTTCCCATGATCAATGTCCAAACAAATTAGCCTTCTTGCTGTTCATTAAACACAAAATTTCATGTGTCATCACTGTGCCTTTGTACTAGTTGTTCTTCATTGAACATACTCTTTCCTTGTTTCTACCTCTCAGAATGTTTTGTTTCCTTCAAAACTCTGCTTGAATGCTACCTTCCTCCCCACAAATGTATGTTTTCTGATGATATCTATTATATCATTGATGTAGAAATCTTTTTCTACACTATTACATTTCAACAAAACCTGAAAATTCTAAATAAATTGCATGAGATATTGGGTAGTTAAGTGACTCACAAAAGCATACCTATCTAGTTTGTGATATATGGGGCTTGGAACAAGGTTTTCCTCATTCTGAGTCCTTTCTATCCATGAAAATTCAGATGTTCCTGACTCCCAAGACTGGGTCTCTGTACATTAACCTCAAACTGACAAACAAGATATTCCTGATGAAGATTAAATATAGTAAAAATCATTTCAGGTCCTATATATACATCTATATGTATACATGCATACATAGGAGAGTGTGCAATTTTTGTTACATTGTTACATTAGATTATAATTTCATGTCACATTATATATGTAAATATATGCAAATGCACACATTAATGTATGTATACATAAATTTATATATTTATGAGTATACGCTTCTATATAAATCCTTCGCCAGAATAATCAGCTTGGATTACATGATCTCCAAGGCCTCTTCTAACTCTAAGTTTAAAGGTAATAGAAATTACACATAATTTCACTGGTATATATATATATATATATAATTCTAGAATAAAGTTCCTGTAGCAGTGTAAGACAGAATGTTTAAAGCAATGTACATAGTCTAAATGATTTACCTAAAATTACACAGCCAGTGTGTTTCAAACTCAAAAATTTAACTCAGATTTTCCAGATTTTGAGCCTGACTCTCTCATCACAATTACACACTGGATCCCTAAGTTCATGATTAAATAACATCTGAAATCTACACACTAATGTACCACATTATAATAAGAAACTAATGTAATGTTATATATTGTCATTATCAATATTTCATGTGAATATCTTAAGAATTAGTTATTAAGAGTAAATGTGAAACACTATTCAATTATATTAAAGCTGAAATTTAAGTTTTCTGATCCTTTAGCAACTACAGATCTCCAAAACTATTCTTGTTTATTGTTCCCAAATGGTGATTCTAAAATAAGAGGTTAAAAACATTTGGTTTGGTGTTCTAATGGTTGTCATTAAAAGTATTTTAAAGTTGATTTTTTTTGTTACTATGGTTGGTAAAAGGGAAGAGAGAACATAACAGAATAAGCCTTGGCCTATCTAGATTTCAGAAAACAATTGGTTTCTATACACTTTTAGATGTTGTGAGATTAAAAATAATAATTAAAGAATGAATTTTAACTTTTATTTTGTGTGATTTTTTTATTCAGTGCTTTTGTCATCACCAATAAACTGAATAACAAAATTGTGTTAAATAAGAAGAAGAAGAATATTCAACAAACTAAAATTTGTTGGTTAGTTTTTAGTGATCATTAATTCATATTCTTTGCTTATAACAATATTGTAATTTTTCATTGATGGCAATGTTTTAAAAGTTATTCCACCACTCAAAAAAAAAAAGCATATCTCTAAAGGTCAATAACTCCTTAAATCAAAGGACTTATACTCTATCACAAAATCCCATGATCTTGGTTTTTGTATTATCATAGATTTATAGTAATGCCTTCATTTTACAGAAGAGAAAACTGATTACATGGGAATTTAAACAACTTATTAAAAAACCAAGATGTTGAATTCAAAGTTATTTCCTTTCCATTCACCCACCTTCCTGTTATACTAGTAAAGAACAGATTCTTACATGTTTTACCAAGTAAAAAGTAATTGAGTACTAGTTCCAGGATATGTGAGAAACAAGATGAAAAACTAGACATTTCCTCTGATCCCTCAACCTCTTAAACCTCTCCAAAATCTATTAAATTAATCAATAAACATTTATTAAACACCTATGTGCCATAGTATTAAACTATGGAGATACAAAATGAGAGTCAGAGAGACAGTAAGAAACACTTCCTAAGGATAAGTACAACACAAAAATGTAATGAAGAAATAATGAATTCCCCATTACTAGAATTATTTTAGTAAAGAATGAATGACTGCTTGATGAGTATTTTGTGAAAGAGGTACATATTTCAGATAACATTTGAGATAATTTTTGGAAAGTCAAAGTTTTAGGGAATATACTGCTAAAGATACTTCATGAATTTTTCTTTTATTTTATCTTCCTTTTCATGGAAGAGCTTAGCAAACTGAATTGTGACACACAGTGAAGAAGTACCTAAAGCTAGATTTGAAACCAAGTCCTCTAAGCTCCAGGTCTAGTACTCTACACATTAAGCTATCTAGCTTCCCCCACATTAAATTATTTTAAAATGATAATTTGTAAGCTATTTACATGATATTTGTAAAGCATTTAGCTCAGTGCCTTAGCATATAATAGATGCTGTTATCATCATCATTTTTATTCTACACAGGTTGGAATAGATGACTTCTGAATTTTCATCCTCAAGATTCTATAATTCTAAGACATTTTCTTATATATCTTCTTAGAAAAAAAATGTATGTTTTCTATCAATACAATACACCCTACCTAAAAAAAATGAAATCTTGCTAACTAATTATATTTCCCACAAAACAGTTAGGCAAAACCATATCAAAGATTTGATAATTATTAATAGTATATACCACTTTCCATTTTTATACTTTTATAGTTGCTTATAATTAAAATATATACATTTTAACATTAATGATTTGACATCATTGCCCAATAAACATTTGTTTCCTTTTAGTGGTATCTTTATATTTTTGTAGTCACTGACTATATATGTTAGTTCTATTTTGTTAAGTCCGCATTATTTCATGCTAGTTTTCTCATTTTTCTTAGAAATCTCTTTTTCATTCCTGATGGTACAACTATGTATGAGAATGGTGGTAATAGGTTTCATCATAACAAATATATTTGGTCATCTTCATTCTCATCACTACCTTTTCCTTGTTCTATTTTTCATTTTTATTTCAAATTTAATCAAAACCAAGTGAAACAAGCATTTCCATATGCAAAGAAAAAGAAAATAGTACACAAATGAAATCACAAATCTTCTATATGTTTAGCTTACTTTTCTATATATCTATATAGCAAATCCAGTCCACAACTGTCCCAGTCCTTCCCCACTCTCCCTGCATCACAAACAATATCAAGGTGGTCAACTTGTACTTATTTCACCATTATGTTCACTTTCTGGAGATAACATGCACAGTTTATTCTTCCAATTAATTCTGAGGTTGTATGTAATATTCTCCTGTTTCTATTAGTTTCATTATTCATTATCTTGTGTAGTTCTTTCATTTTTAAAGTTAGTCTCTTCATCTTTTCTTATGGTGCAATAGTACCCCATCATAAGTATATACCACAATTTCTTCAGCAGTTCCTTAATTGATGGGCATCTCCTCTGTTTTCAATTCTTTGCAATCACAAAGAGAACTGCTTTAAATATTTTGTATTCTTTTCCTCTTTCTCAGTCTCCTGGGGAAACAGGAAATATTATTTCTGGGTTTAAGCGTATACAGTTTTATAACTCTCAGAATGTAATTCTAAATGGCTCTTCAAAAAGGTTGGAGCAGTTTGCAACTCTATAAGCAGTGCATTAGTGTCCCCATTTTTCCACATCCCCTTCAACATTTGTCATTTTGCCCTTTTTTCATTTTAGCCAGTCTGGTGAGTGTGAGTTTATATAGCAAAATTCTTTTGGGTTGCATTTTTCTACTCGGAAGTGATTTAGGACATTCTTTCATATACCAATATATGGCTTTCTTCATCCAAAAATTGTCTCTTCATATCTTTTGCCCATTTGGGGAAAGGGTTCTTATTTCTATAAGTTCTACAAAGTTCACTATATATATTTTAGATATGAGACCTCTATCTGAGAGGCTGTCCATAATTTTTTTCACAGTTTTCTGCTTTCCTTCTGATCTTGGCAGCAGTAATTTTATTTATACAAAACTTTTCTATTTAACATATCCCAAATTATCCATTTTATATTTCACAATGCTCTCCATTTCTTGTTGATTTATAAATTCCTCTCCTACCCATAAATCTGATAGGTAGTATATTTCTTGTTCTAATTTACATAGGATATCCTTTTATGACTAGATCATGTATCCATTTTGATCTTTTCTCAGAAAAGGGTATCAAATTTTAATCTATATTTAGTTTCTGTCAAATTAGATTAATCCCATCAATTTTTACCAAACATTGATTTCTTATCCCAAAAACCTGGGTCTATGATTTAGTCAAATGAAAGATTACAATAATCTGTTGCTGCTGTTTGTTGTGTGTCTGTCCTGTTCCACTGATCTCCCTTTCAATTCCTTAGCCAGTACCAGATAGTTTTGATACTTACTGATTTATAATATAATTTAAAATATTGTACTACTAGACCTTTTTATTTTTTCATTAATTTCTGTGATATTTTTTATCTTTTATTTTTCCAAATGAGTTTGTTATTTTTTCTAACAACATTTTTTTGTAATTTAATTGGGATGGCACTGAATAGGCATATTAGTTTAGGTCAGAGTGTTATTTTAATTGTATCAGCTCTATCCATCCATAAACAATGCATATATACATATATATGTATATATATATATCTCCAATTATTTAGATGTGATTTTATTTGTGTAAAATCTGTTTTATACTTGTGTTGTATAGTTTCCAGTCCTGTCTTGGTATATATACTCATAGGTATTGTATTCTATCTGTGGTTATTTGAAATGATGTATCTCTTTCTATCTCTTCTTACAGGAATTTATTAGTAATATATTAAAGTGCTGATGAGTAATGTGGACTTATTTTATAACCTGCTAAATATTGATGGTTTCAACTAACTTTTTATTTGAATTTCTAGAATTTTCCACATATATTATCATGTCTTGAGCAAACAGAAATAATTTTATTGCCTCTTTGTCCATTCTGATTCCTTCAATTTCTTTTTTCTTCTCTAATTGCTATTGTTACCATTTCTTATACATATATTAAAAATCATTTACCCCTCTGCTTTCCACTGATTATTCCTTCTATTTCTAAGAAATTTAATTATCCATCATCATGATTATTAGCCTAGGAATCATGCAGTGGCCTTACATATCTATGTGATAACCTCCTCTGCTGCTTTATTAAATTGATATCAGACCAAAAAAAAAAAAAGAAGAAAAGCAGCACAAATCATTATAGCTCAGAGCCATGCAGTTAGAAGTATTCTTAGTATTGTCACAGGTTTGGTTCTCAGCTCTAATGTAATTGTAGGTTTATCATTACTTAAACTAATTTTTCATATATAAAAAGCAAAATCAGGATATAGTAAATATTTAGATAGAAAAAGTTAGCACAATGTATTAGTGTCTATTACTAGACAAGTAAAGGAATGGAAAGTAAGGGAAAGAGCAGGTTTGGGGGAATTCTTACTCCTTAAAGAAGGGTCACAAGTAGTTTCTTCTATTACTACAAGATTCCCTTCATTAGGAGACTATGAACCTCCTTTAATTTACTCCTTTCAACTGATGCAACTATGCCACTGATTTTTTTTTTACTGGCTTAGCTCATTAAATCCTTGAGAGAGCTGATAAATCCCTTTCCTATGTCTTGCTGCTACTTTTCAATATTTGAAGTTCTTACTCTTTCCTCTACTTCTGCTTCATAGACTTTGTGTGCTCCTTTAAAAACTTTAGAGCTTGACTCAATTCTACCTTCTGGTTCAAAGACTGAAATAGTCCCAGGCCAGTCTCAGGGCTCAGTAAAAAATGCTTATCTATCTGAACAACATTTCAGAATTCTAAGCAGTTCTCAAACACCTATTACATTCTTTTCTGGGGTTCAGAATTCTGCTATCACTTGCTAAATCAGCTGGAGTATACTTGATATCTTAAATTGTATATAGTATAGAACAAAATCATAATAGGCTATAAGGATGCTTATTCCAGAATCCCAATTATAACTTTAGGATGCCATATTTAGGATATGTATCTCAATAAAACATGAAAAGTAAAGTACAAAAAAAATGTATCACTGAACGTAACCTCAATGACTATAAATTTTAATTTTAATTTTATCTAGGTTACATAATATCCTTTTCTCAGCAGTATAGACATGGTCACATCACCATTCTATGCAAATATAGATGCATGACAGCAAATAAAATCAAACCGATAACAATTCCCATCAGCTATAGGCTCCATGCACTGAGGTTGTTGTAAAAGACTGTGACCTATTCCTTCTCCCTTTTAGGCCTTGTGGTCTTGAATATTCAGTTTGGGGCTTTGATGACTTCATTTATTTTAGAAGTATCATCAACCTCTTTATCCATATCCACTGAATGGCTTCTTCTAAAGCGTCTATCTAAGGAGCCATTTCTTCCTTTCCCAACAGGTTGAAATCTTGACTCCTCCATCAAGTCAATGAGTTGGACTTCTTACATTTTTCAACTTCCTTTGATTCATTGTCTTCCTCCATTGGAAGGGTGACCTCCTGAATTAACCTTCAAGAATGTTGCTTAAATTTTCATTTCCAGTTCTTAATATGGTAACTGGCACATAATAAAACCTTTTAGATTGACTGGTCTGTTTTATTTCTACTTCTTAGTTTGTCCTTTGCAGCTAGAGAGGAATCTTGGGGATAGGACTTCAGGTTGTATGTTGCTGCCATCCCCTAAGGCAACTCCAGAGTCCAAGCCCAGAGGTCAAAATGGATTGAAGAAAAGATAAATGCTCAACAATTAAAAAAATTAAAATGTGATTGAAAATTAAAAGGTCATCTAGTTCTATTATTTTTTTAATAAAAAGGCAATTAAGAAGCAGCTATAGGGCACATTAAATAAATTACCAGGCCTTAAATCAGGAGAATTCTGGTTCAAATAGAGCCTCAGACATTTTCCAGGTCCTTGACCCTGGCCATGATTGCCTAGCCCTTGCCATTATGTCTTAGAGTTGTTATTAGGCCAAAAAGTAAAGGTAAAAAAAAAAGCCCAATTAGCCCACACCCAACTTTCTTCCTTCAAAAGCTATCCTTTCTAAAGACAATGGAGAGATATCAAGGAAGAATAGTTATCCTATTAATCTAAAATTGAAGATGAAGGTGACTCAATTCTTTGCCTCTATAAATTCTCATTCCAAAGCTTGAATCTGCTTCTTTAAAAATATGCCCTACATCTCTGTCCACTTAGTATGTAAATATTGATATAAAAATTCATGTAATTGATCCAATAAACCATTTATCCGTGTGTTTTTCATTTATTCAAGGAAAGTACATTGAGGGAAGAGGCCCATGATTGGCTATGCAGAAAAAGTAGATTCTCTTACTAATTGCTAGCATAACCAGCTGATGGTTGGAGATGAGCATTAAGAGATTGTATTGATTTTTGTCAACATTTATTTTATATATATGCACAATATAATATAATATATAAAATACCAATGATGGATATGATTTGTCATAAATATATAATAAACAATAATAAAGGTGCTTACCTAAGAGAAACAAATTCTCACATTACCTAGGTATAGAAATTTTATAGATCTATATATTTATATGATGTGTATATAGTTAAATTATTACAAAGTTTTTATTTTATTAGTATAGTAAGTTGATTTTGAATTTTAATGTAGTTACTTTTGGTTTTCTGTATTAATGATAGGATAAGGTTTTAGAATAGTAAAATGTTTTGTTTGAATTGTTCAAATAGGATTTGTAAAATGAAGTTTGTTTCAGTTTTGCAGTTATTTTTATAGACTTTCATTTTTTACACAACATAAGTTAGTTTGTAACTGTATTTTATTGTTTCAAAAGTTTGCATTTTGTATTTTCCATTTTGAATTTCTGTAATTGTATGTTTGCACTTGCATTTGTGCCAATATGTTTCATTGATAATTTGTTTTCATTGAAATTTTCTTTGCTTTCATTTATATCCCTAGTACAGATTAGCATAGATATAAAATATATCAATAAGAATAGGATAAGCATAAGAGTAAGACTATTCTTAGGAAATATAATAATAATGTTCAGTATAGCTTTAGAATTACATAGAATAGTGAGCATATGAGAGAGACTTTTTATCTCTCCTATATGCTTGAAGGAGGGAAATTGTAAGGATGATATTAGAAAATAAGTATCGTTTTATTAGTTTAACGATAAGAAGTAAAGTGGCTGGCTTGAGAAAAGAACTGGAGTTTGAAGCAGAGCTTAGAGAGTGTGTTAATTTTTCAGATATGACAGTTATAACCATTTTTCTTTGTCAATTACTCTCTCTGGCAGTTAGGAGTTGATCTCAGGTAGTTGGCAGAGATACACTCTCAGATATTCTCAGGACTGGAGGAGGTAACATCTTTGCCTCTCTCTCTCTGTCTGAGGGAAATATCTGAAGGAGCTCAGTGTTTTCCTTTCCCAACTTGGGAAACATTATTGACTATCTATTGTGGTTTTTATAGATTGGTTTAACACTGAGAAGACCAAAGAAAAACCTGGTCTTTGGTTTGTACAGTGCCTCAGAGTCCTAACTTGATTCTTGTTGAGACTCAACCAGCTAGCCTTTGCTATTTTATAATTTGAAGGTGAAGTTAAGAATTAGAAAGAAAATAGTGGTAGTTTTTATTTAGATAGTATAAATGTGGGTCAGTAAGATCAGGGAGGATTAGTGTTGTTTGTGGATCACAGGAGGAACAGTTCCTTGCAGAACCAGGGAGTTTATTTGGGTGGATTTAGAATCCCTTAGAATTAAAAATCCTTCTTTATCCTTATATATTTCAATAAACATTTTATTTTTATAATAAGAATCTCTTTAGACTCTTTAGTGTCCTTGTGCCTGGACCTGAAGGGAAGTTCACATTTGAGCTTCACTTCATCACTGAGGATACTTTTGAAAATATCTATAAAAAGGATCTGAACAGTTTTGAACCTATATTGAACAGTTTTTCCATTTAAATATTTTATTTTATAACTCATCAATTTCATTTTTACTCCTCCATCCAAAAATCTATATCTCATTCTTTCTTTTCCTCCTCTGAACCGCCTCCTGAAGAAGGCAAATATTATGATATAGGCTATTCTTATATTATCATACAATACATATTTCCCCATCTGTCATGTTGTGAAACAAGACATACATTGCTTACACTAGAGAAAAATGTATAGAGGAAATAATGTGGAAAATGTTCCAATCTGCATTCAGACTCATCTGTTCCTATGATGGCAGTGAATATCCTTTCTCTTTGATACAATTAAAATTACCTTGGGAGACTGACTTTTAGGTAATAATATCAATTGATTGGTTATATCCATTTATTGGCTAGGGCAGCAATATAACTGATAGATATAGGTCTCTGTTGTTATCTCTAATAGCCAAGGATGACCTACAAACTCTTTCAGGCAGCTAAATAAATAGTTAGGGCATAGTCTAATATTAGAATTAATACAGTATATGAAAAACAAATTCTCTCATCGTCATGAGTTCCTTGGAGTTGTCCTAAATTCTTACCTTAAAAGTTAAGTCATTGAGTGTTCTCCTGGTTCTGCTCACTTCATGTTACATCACTTCATATAACTCTTTCCAGGGTTGGTTTTTTTTTTTTTGTGATCATCTTGTTTATCACTTCTTATGGCACAATAGTATTCCATTACAATCATATGATAGCTGTGCTATAGTAGACAGAAAGAGTTTGATAAGTAGAAACAGAAGGAAGCCTCTCTGAGGTAATGAATAGCCTCAGACAAGACCCCCTCCTCATTATTTTCTTCAGAAGCACATTCATTAGTTTTATTTTTTCCTCAATTGCTTTTCAGTTGTGTTGGCTTTTCCTGATCCTGTGGAGGGTTTTCTTGGCAAAGATATTGGAGTGGTTTGCCATTTCCTCCTCCAACACATTTTACAGATGAGAAAACTGAGGCAAGCAGGGTTAAATGACTTGCCCAGGATCACATAGCTAGTGTCTAAGGTCAATTATTGTTTGTGAAAGAGCAAAAACTAAATACAGAGCCACACTCACTTGTTTATCTAAAAGAACTAATTAGAGAAAAGTGACTCCAAATATAAAGAATGGAAAACAAAGCCAGGGAGTACCTAGTTTCCTTCAAACAAATAAATATTATAAGTGTATCTACACACACACACACACACACACACACACACACACAAAGACTTGGCTCCCTCCACCTTCACGTTTCCTACTTTTCCTATCCTGTTTGTTAGTCAGAACTAGTCTATATCACAAGTTGTAATTTAAATTCTATAATTTTACTCAATTACTTAGTTTTCTTTTTTTCTGAAAATTCATCTTTAAATGTCTGTCTCCTCCCTCTGTTTTTGCTATTTTCAAGAATTTTCAAAGGTTTAAGGCAGGAGGCAAATACTTATACACAGCCAGTGACTTGGAAAACTTTAGGAGAGTAGATGAGCAAGATTAAATATGTAACTGGTAAATATTTAACAAAATACCAATACAATGCAACAAAAAATTTAATTTGTAGTTTCATTGGTCATTAATTCAGGTGGCAGAGATATGTTTCTAGTTAATTTTTGATTTGGCTCTCCATGTACCCTTTCCAATCAATATTTTTATTGCTTTATGATCTGAAAAGGTTGCATTTATTTTTTCTGCATTTGAGTGCCATGTTTCTGTGACCTAGTGTATGATCTATTTTTGTGAATGTGCCATGTGGTGCTGAGAAGAAGGTGTATGCCTTTTTGTCCCTATTTATTTTTCTATATATGTCTATTAACTCTAATTTTTCTAAGATTTCATTCACCTCTTTTACCTCTTTCTTATTTATTTTTTGGTTTGATTTATCTAAATTTGATAGTGGTTGGTTCAAGTCTCCCACTAATATGGTTTTACTGTCTATTTCCTCCTTCAATTCTCCTAGTTTCTCCATTAAGAATTTGGATGCTATACCATTTGGTGCATACATGTTGATTAGTGATATTTTCTCATTGTTTATATTCCCTATTAACAGAATATATTTACCTTCCCTATCCCTTTTGATCAAGTCTATTTTTGCTTTGGCTTTGTCCTATATCATGATTGCAACTCCTGCCTTCTTTCTATCAGTTGAGGCCCAAAAGGTCTTACTCCATCCTTTAATTCTAATCTTGTATCAACCCGCCTCATGTGTGTTTCTTGAAGACAACAAATGGTAGGGTTTTGGGTTCTAATCCAATCTGATATTTGTATACATTTTATGGGTGAGTTCATCCCATTCACATTCAAAGTTATGATTGTTACTTGTGGATTCCCTGGCATTTTGATAACTTCCCCTAATTCTGACCTTTCTTCTTTAGCTATATCCTTTTGATCCAGTGATTTACTTTAGGTCAGTTCCCCTAGTCCCCTCCCTTGAGATGCTTCCCTTTCTAGCCCCTCCTTTTTATGCTCCCTTCCACTCCCCCCCTCTCCTTCCCTCCCTTTATATACTCCCTTCCCCCTTCCCCTCCTTGATTTTCCTTTCTTTCTGACCCTGTTGGACAAGATAGAATTCAGGATCCCACTGGATCTAGATGTTCTTCTCTCTCAGATTTGATTTCACTGAGAGTAAGGTTTAAGTAATACCACTTCACTTTCTCTTCCTCTCCTCATATGAGAGTTCTTCCCCTCCCCTTCCCATGTGTATCTTTGTATGGGAAAGATTATTCTATTTAGTCCCCCCACCTATTTCTTGAAGTAAATGTTAGTATTATTGACGATTCCCCCCTCCCTTTTTTCTTTCTTTGCCCCCCCTTCACCAAATCTTCTTGATGCCCCAATCTTTCCCTATGTATGATTCTTCTAACTACTCTTATGATGCATATAATTTTTGAGAGTTAAACAATACGTTTTCCCGACATATTAAAATATATAATTTGATATAAATGTAGTCCTTATAGAAGAGAGTTTTGATAAGATTTATCTCCTTTTCCCTTTCTTTCATATTTACCTTTTCATGTTTCTCTTGCTTTCTGTGATTGGATGTCAAATTTTCCACTAAGTTCTGGTCTTTTCTTAGCAAATGCTTGGAAATCTTCTATTTTGTTGAATGCCCATACTTTCCCCTGGAAGTATATAGTCAGTTTTACTGGGTAGTTGATGCTTAGTTGGAGACCCAGCTCTCTTGCCTTTCTAAATATCGTGTTCCATGCTTTGCAGTCTCTTAGTGTGTTAGCCACTGAGTCATGTGTGATCCTTATGGAAGCCCCCCTATATCTGAAGCTCCTCTTCTTGGCTTCTTGTAGGATTTTCTCATTTTCTTGGAAGCTCTTGAATTTGGTGATTACATTCCTGGAGGTTGTCTTTTGTGGATTTAGTATAGAGGGTGTTCTATGAACCCTTTCTATTTCTATTTTGCCCCCTTGCTCCAGAACACATGGGCAATTTTCTTCTATAATCTTGTGTAGAATAGCCTCGAGGTTTTTGTTTATCTCTGGTTTTTCGGGGAGACCAATAATTCTCATGTTGTCTCTTCTTCCTCTGTTTCCCAGGTCTGTGACCTTTTCAGTGAGATATTTCATGTTTTCTTCTAATTCATTAATTTTTTGGCTTTGCTTTATTGATTTTTGCTGTTTTGTAATCTCGTTGTGTTCCATTTACTTAATTCTGGTCGTTAGGGACTGGTTTTGCTTTTCAGCTTTGTCTGCCCTTCTATTAGATGCTTCCAGCTCTTTCTCCAATTATGAAGTCTTGTCTATCAGACTGCTGATTTCTTTCTCCCATTTTTCTTTCCAAAAGGTTTCCATCTTTTGGGTAAGCTCCAGTTTGAGATCTTCCAGAGCTTGTGGATAGTTTCCATTTTGGGAGGCATGTTCTGATTTTGTTTGGATTTCATCCTCATTCTCTTCTTTTCCTTGGGTACTCCCTCCATAAACATTTTCAATAGTCACTTTTCCCCCCCTTTCTTCTTGGAGGCTTGATTTTGGGACATGTGAGCCATCCCTTTGGTGATTTTATTCCACTTTCTTTTTTGGTCTGAAGTCTGGATGATGTGGGTGGGTTTTCTGTGAATTTAGGTTGCCTCAGACTAGTTCTTTCCAGCCTCTGAGGTTTCTTAGTACGCGGGTCCCTGTGCTCAGCACAGCAGCCCCTTTGCTCAGCGCAGCCTCTCAGCACCCCTTTGCTCAGCACAGCCTCTCATTGAGGTTGCCCCTTTGCTCAGCTCAGCCTCTCAGTGTCCCTTTGCTCAGAGCAGCCTCTCTGTGTTGCCTCCCCTTTGCTCAGCGCAGCCTCTCAGCGCCCCTTTGCTCAGCGCAGCCTCTCAGCACCCCTGCCCTTTTGCTCAGTGCAGCCTCTCAGCAAGGCCTCTCCTTTGCTCAGTGCAGGATTTTCTGGTGAAACCGCCCTGAGAGGTCGTTTCCTCCTTCCTTTAGATCCCAAGGACCGTGGTGTGATCCCCCCCAGACAGAGATGTTCCCCACTCACTTGCTGTCCCAGTGAGTGCTCTGATAGCTTACTCTGGTTTGTTTGGGGGGGAGGGGCAGCTCAGTTCACATTTTTGTGTGAGCTTTTCCTCCTCCTTATAGTGTGGAAATGTTCAAACCCCACGTACCTTCGTTTCTGTGGGTTACTGGGGAGTCCCTCCTTTCTTCCAAAGGTGATTTTTATGCTCTTTTGAGGTAGTCTATTTCGTTCAGTGCCGGGGAGGGGAAGCGAGTCATGTCTAGATTGCAGCCATGTTTACCCGGAAGTCGAGATATGTTTCTAATTAAGTTTGATATCACAGTTTTAATGTATTCTGATTTTTAATTAATTAAATTAACTTTTCTATTGATCCACGGCCCTGGGAGGCTCCACTGTAAACTGACACATTTGTACAACTGGTTCTGACCCAGAAGGCAGCACTGATACAAATGATCTCTTGAACTATCTTCGCACTCAGAGAAGTACAATATAAAATCAAGGAAAAACAACATTATTCAAATGGTGGTGAGATAAACTAAAGTCTGAAATAAAGGAAAATGTACAAGTGGCAGCCAGGAGATGGTGTGTGGATAACTAAAAGTATAATTTGCAAGATTACCTTCATTTTTGAATCAACAAGAATAATGAAAATAGCAGTAATAATGAAGGGTAAAACTATATATTCCTACATCCCAAAACTGGAAGTGGACACAACTGAAAGCTACTGTTCACAAGACATGGAATTCTGGCCATACTTTTGGCCTTACAGTAGTCTCATGCTACTCCTGTAGTGGTCTGTTCAGCCTCCATTGCACAAAGCACTCCATGACCTGGGCATATGGCAGGTAAAAGTTTTCACTTCAGAGCTGCTTGGAATAAACATTTGTTTACAATGTGGAGATAATGAGCAATTATTTTCATTTCTAGAACATCACAGATGCTGTTCATTTGTATATTTCAAAGGCTAAACCAAACTTTCAAGTACAGAAGCTCATCTCCAAGAATCCTGTGAGGAATGTCTGAGCAGAAGCCCAGGGTTTTTCATATCCCCTATGAGAGCAACCTGAATAAACTAGTGAAGTAGAGGTGGCAACGCCCCAGGAATGAACCCAGTGCTGATAGACTCCAGTAGAAATGCCTGCTTAGCAATCATGGCCTTTTCATTGGAGAAATTTCTAATCAATAGAATGCTTTTCTAATTGATTTTTGCCAGATGAGTCTGATTCTTTTAAAACATTTATCCTGCTGAGTAAAATCTCCTGCACATTTTCAACTGGAAAATGCATCATACTGGTCTACTGGAAACCTCCCTCTTCCCTGATCTCTAAACAAGTAGGCAGTGTATCATTCATCTCTTTATCAACCCTTATACTAGTTCTGGACCCAACGCCCTCAAATCCCATTAACACAGTGAATCACTGAACAACTCAGTTGGAGCCAAAGAGGGAAATGGAACATAGCAGCTATAAATCAGGAAATCTGGGGTCGAGTCCCAACCCTGTGGGTAATCTCTGGAAAAACATTGAGCCTCACATATAAATGGAACTATTTTTCATAAAGGGATTTTGTTTTTAAGAACATACTGAGAAAATGTACACTAAGATGCTTTGGGGAAGGTCAAAAATGTGATACAAAAGCAGGGAGTTCAGGCATGCTGAGATCCTGAACCCATGAAGTGTAAGACTAAGAATAAAAAATATATATTTTGTTAAAAGACTCATGAAACAGCCTAACATTTTCATTTACATAAAAGTACATTATGTTAAGAGTGATAAAAGGGGGGTGAGAAAGGGGGAAAAAAGAAAAGAAGAGAGGAAAAGAGAGAGAACAGAAGAAGGGAAGATGAAAACAAGATGAATAAAGAGTAAAAATGGGTAAAGGAAAGAAGGAATAAATATACACAGGAAAAAAGAAAAAGAGAGGAAGGCATCCAGAAGGAATCTTCTCCAATCAGCAAATTCCTCCTGGGAACTCTGTTTTTAGTAACTGCCCAGATAAGTCATCTTTCACTATCTTTTTGACTCCAGGCAATGCTGCCATCTTTATCCTCCCACTCTCCCTACTTTTCATCTCTATTTTTAAAATTTTGCGTTTTCTCATTGGCTTTCTTCTTGTTTACTTTTGTATTCTCAACACCTAGCACAGTGTTTGGCACATTTAGTGTTTAACAAAAGCTTCTTGACTTGACATACCTTGATTTTAGCAGTAGGGCTATGATCACTTTCTGTTTATCTCTGTATTGGATCCGGGGACTTTGACTGCCATCTCAGTACTCTAACAACTGAATAACACCAGAAGTTATTTACCTTTTACACATTTCATCCTGCTAAGGGTTCCTGCTTCAAGGATGGGGTTTTTAAGTGCTCATAAAATGGTCATGGTTATAAAAGAAATCCACAGAAAATGAAATGTGTTCTACTGAAATTACTGTCTTTTTAAATTTATATTTATATATATAGATATGTGCATTTTTGTGTTTACATATGTGCATATATATAATGATATTAATATTCATGTGAACCTGGGTTTAAATCACAACTCTACTACTAACTACTTATAGGATCTTGGGATAACCACAATTTCTCCAGGTCAGTGTCCTCATCTGTATACAGGGAACAATGTTAAGGGCATTTTCTAGGAATCGATATGCAAGCACTCCCATTTTTCTCCTCTTACTTAACTGCCTTGTTCCTTGAGCGAGAATCTCCAAGTAGCTGGAATTCTCTCTTTTTTTTTTCTTTTCATTAAAGTCCAAGACTCAGTCAGAGACAATGCACCTGGTAGAATTCCCCAATGTTAGATATATCTCTTCTACTGGGATATTTCATTTTTGGCTGTTCTCTCCCAACTGTATTCCCAGTAAATACAGTTTAACAAATTCCAAGTGATCAACACTGTAAGAATAAAGTAAATATTTAAAACAAAAATTAACAGACTTTCTCCTATGTATAAAGAAGAATGGCTCAGGCTTTCAGAGAAGTTGAGAGTAGAGAAAGCAAATGCAGGACTGTTACCCTGAGGTCTATAGTGGGGGGGTGTAGGGAGAGAGGGGTTCAGAATAATGTTTTCTGTTCCAGAACACTATGCTTTAGAATGTCAAGCAGTCTTACTCCTAGAGTCCATTTTTGGTTTTTATTGCTGCTGCTTGTATTTCTTTTAATAAATTAAAAGGATCATAATTATAAATAAAATAAGAGGAAGTTGGATCTAGATTGCATGGCCATAAAGGACTGGAAGTAGAAAATGACAAAGCTATTGAATTCCAGGTAATTTTCAAGGAATTACTGGGCCTAGTAAGAAATCTTAGGAATTAGAACAACTTTTGGGCAATGGTGAAAAGTAAAAGTAACAGACTGTTGTTCTTCAAATTGTATCTGACTCTTCAAGGCCCTATATGGAGTTTTCTTGACAAAGACATTATAGTCGTTTGTCATTTCCTTCTCTAGCTTGTTCTTATAAATAAGGAAAAGAGGCTCCGAATCATATAGTAAATGTCTAAAACGAGATTTAAAATGAGAAAGAAGAGTCTATCTAACTTTAAGGATGAAACTCTATCCAATGCACCATAGTTATCCCAGAAGTAACAGAAAGAAAAAAGTAATCACTACAGGACAAAGACTACAATTGACTACTTGTATCATCAGAATATCAGAGCTAAAACTATTCCTTTATTAACTTTATTATAATATGAGTCACTTTATTATTACTTACAAATCTAATGAATTTTTCTTTAAGTGTTCAAATGCTTCTATTAGCTTAGATGGATCACAAGGTAAGTTCAAAGAGAAAGTTATAAACCAAATACTGGAATGTCCAGGATTTTTAAGATAGGGAAAAAGCAAAGTATTGAGATTACAATTTGAGAATGCCAACAAAAATAAAACCCAAACTGTGTCAGCCCAAAACTTCAATTTGAATCCATTGGTTACATAAATTCCATTAATAGAAAAATGAAGACTTCAAGAGATTAAGGACTATGATAGAGCTTGTATAAAGAAGAATTCAGAAAAATCTCTTGAAAATATTAGTCATTTTCTTTCTACTGTGCAATTAGCTCTGCTTGAATATAACGGAACACAATTAAGCAAGAAAATATCTAAGCTTATCTTAAGAATGAATAAAGAAAAAACAAAGTGATGACTTTTTGGTATTTTTTCTTACCAAATCTCAATAAAAAGAAACAGACATATACATTAAATACATTTCTAGATGTTAAAATCCTAAGCCATGTTACATATTCTTGGAAAAATTTTCCAAAAATTAATTATTTAATTCTTATTATGTTCTAAAACCATAATATTTTAGAAATAAAATTTAACATAAAAATCATGGAATACAATGATTATCTAGGAAAGGAGTTCTTGAGGTAGATTTCTCAAAATATTTTAAAATATTTTTCTAACTGTATTTTAACATAATTCAACATAATTATACATTTAGAAATATTATTTTGAGAAGGGATTCATAATTCATCAGACAGCTCAATGAGCCCATGACACAAAAAAGATTAAAAACTTTTGATATAAATCATTTTTCCAGATCACAATAAGATAAAAAAAGTTTAATAATTTGCCCTAAGCCATACAGCTAGCTATTATTGACACAAGTCTATAAATCAAGTTTATTGATACCTAGGAAAATACTTTTTTTTTCTAATTCATAGCCCTGAAATTTGATCTTTTTAAGTTCGAGTAGTTACATGTTACCTCTTGGATGGCTTGGATCCATAGTGGCTTTTGCTCAGACAGAGAAGATGGTTAGTAAGTATTTGTTGAACTGGATTGACTTTTGTGCTGAAAGTCTATTTGTCACTTTCTTGTACTACTTATACCAAGAGCAACTGAACATAAACCCATTGCTTAATACTCATAGAACAAAATCTCTAAGAATCCATTCTTAGGCTTAACAGTATTTCAAAATTAACTTTGAAGATAAAAGAAACACTTTATTGCCAAATTAAAAAATATTTTCTATAGAGATCTTCAAAATGACATACATTGATATTCAGATGCATCAATGCAAAGACAGACATAAAGAAAGAGTTAAAAAAAAAAAGAAAGAAAAAGAAACATTTTTTTAAAATATAGCCTGGGATTAAGATATCTAGGAAACTAGAGGTGTATTTATTGACTACTAAGAAGACTTTTAACAATATGTCACATTTTCTTTGATAGAAGAGTTGAATAGCAATACATGCACACATACATATATATCTCTCTATATATATACATATATGTATATATCTATAGATATATACATATATGTATATATATATATATATATATATATAGAGAGAGAGAGAGAGAGAGAGAGAGAGAGACTTATGATGGTGAACCTATGGCATGTATACGAAAAGGACAAACAAAGCCCTCTCTGTGGGCATACCTGCAGTCCCCTGTCTGGGTTTGTTATTAGAAAGCCAGAGGGACACAGGGTAGAGCTGTTCCTCTTACCCTCTACATTAATCTAAGGACATTCCTTATTTTCCCTGCCCCTCTGCCCAGCAGCCCAATGGGAGCATTAACTCTCCTTTATGGAGTAAGGGACGTGGGGGGACAAGGAAGGGGAAAGGTAGAGAGGGTGTAGCACTCAGTCTCTGGGGGGTGGACACAACACTAGGTCTGGGGGGGGTGCTTCTTGGCACTCTTTCTCTAAAAGGTCCACCATCACTGGTATATAGTGATCCCTAATTCACATCTATCACTCCTCAGACACAAGCTGTGTGATCCTTAGTAAGTTACTTATCCCTGTTTGCATCAGTTTGCTCATCAGTAAAATGAGTTGGAGATAGAAATGGCAAACCACTCCAGTATATTTACCAGCAAAACCTGAAATGAGGTTACAAAGAGTTGGAAATAAGTAGAAATGACAACACAAAATCAGATTACAATGAAAGAAATCAACTTTATTTTAATGTGCAGGAAATGGTTGCTTACTATGGAATTCACTTTGGAATCAGTCATGAAATCACTAACTAAATATAACAAAGATCTAAAAAAAAAACTGTTTAGAAGATTAAAGAGGAAAATCCACTGCACATGATCATAACAGATCCAAACTGACTTACTTAAACAAGTGATTGACTCTAGGGGAACTATGGGAAAGACCTTGCCTGTGATTATCAATTGTTTTGCTAAAGTGGTCACTGTTTTATTCTGATAGCCAGGTTGTTGCTTTATACTGCTTGGTAATGCTTGCTCTTGATGGTAACATATTTCACTAGAAATGAATCACTGTCATCAGGCTTGATAGATCTAATAATCTATCACATGCCAAAAAGAGAGCTGACCTCTTCTCTTTAGTCTGAAAAAGAGATCCTAGTTTTCCTTTGTAAGGAGTCACCAACCACCATTTTCTTCTCTTCTTACTGTGATTATACCTTGATGGCCTCTCAAAATATAGCACCAATGGATCCCCATTAGTTCATAAAGCCCAAGAAACTATTTCTTAGAATGTTTCCACTTGTTGCTACCCCCACGTCACAAAATGTCTCATACTAATTACTCAATACAATGGCTCTTCTTCCAACTATTCCTGAAACCTTCTCAATCTGGAATATTCCTCTTCAGTGCTTGCACAGTTCTCCCCTTTGGAGTTCCTCCTATGATATCTTCTTTTTGCAGAGGGGCCCAAGCCAGTCCTCATCCCCATTTTGGCCCTCTTTATTACTTCACGACTTTAAAATCCAGTCCCCATTCTAGTCATTTCCATCTTTCCTTTCCTCCCCCTCCCATTTAGCTCCCTTTTTTATATTATTCTCTCCCCCCGATTAGAATATGAACTCCTTGAAGGCAAGGATTATTATCTTTCTTTTTGCTTGTATTAATAATTCCAGGGGTGAGCAGAGGGCTTGGCATTTGTAAGCTTCTTAATAGAACAGGTTTGTATTACACAAAACTATATTTGCATCACTAATTTTCTTAGTAGTCTTTTTATAGATGTTACCTAGATAAACTTAGAACTGTATTTTCTATCCCTTCTATAATAAAATTTAAAACACTCTAATACTCTGTAAGTCAAAGATGAATTATTACACTTCATTAAGGAACTTTCATTCTATCAAATGAAATATCATGGACATAGATCAGTTTGAGCAAAATACTAGATAATTTTTAATGGGGAAACACTGGAAACTGAGGGATCAAAAATGACTTGATGTAGGAATTGACATTTGTATTGGGCATTTAAGGATGCTAGGTTTTCTGAAAAGGTTTAGGTGAGAGGGATGCATTGTTGTTATTAGGATTACAGCTGGAGGGTTGAATTTAGGGAGTCGTTGGTAGTCTTGTTTGATTAAAATGTAGAATATGTTAAAGGGAGTAATATGAAATACCTGAAAAGGGAGTTGGAATATTAATCATGAAGGGCTTTAAATGACAGATTGAGTTATTTCAGGTAAGGTTTTGAGTAAGGAAGTGACAATCAAATTTAAGCTTTAGGATGACTATTTTGGTAGCTGTGTGAAAGAGAGACTGGAGAGAGGATTACAAGATGAAAAGATCATTTAGGAAGTTATTACATGAATATGACACAGAGAAGGAGAGACTGGAAGGTGGGAAGTCAAGCAGACAGGAAGGTGGTGTTAAGAGAGTTTTTAGTAATTTATCCTTTTTTAATGAATACACTTAATCACTGTCATTGGCATCTTTCATTTCATACCCATTCTAAACACAAACTGCCACTCTCTTTAATTCATCAAGATCCGTATTCATCCAGTTAGGGCAACTGGTTTTGAAATAGTCCCTGACTACTTTGCAACAATTCTTTACAAACTGCCTTCTCAGTTGTCTAATGTCTCTTTCTCTTGTTAAGTCACTGTCTATTTATCTTCCTCCCAGTTCCATAAATTTGTCTATGCAGTGTGAAGGATTTTCTCCTATTTCTTGCTTAAGCTTTTCAAACTTCATCCACGTACCAGGTCTATCTGAACATTGTGTGCCTCCTTAGTTTGACATAATATCTCAAAGTTGTGGGGATCATTAAAATCCCAAAGAGGGTCAACCTCTGGCCAGAGAATTGCACCCTCCTCCTCAAATGGTAAGCTTAATGATTTTATCCTTTTCCTTTTTAGTTAGTAACTCATCTAGAAGATATTAAAAATCAATCCAGGTTGAATCAACGTGCCTGCATATTGTTTCAAGCTTTTTTATAACCACTATGGCCTCCTCCTCAAAAGGAAGAATGTTGCACTTAAATCCCTTCATATCCTGAGGGATCAATGGTTTGTGGTGCCTAATAGTTACTAACTTGTTCTTCTTAGTGTTGAGAGTTGGTACTTCTCTTAAAGGGAATAGGCTAGGGTTTACATTTTTTTCCTTTGGGCTTTTAATTTTAGGTGCTTTGGCAGAAGAATTAGAAAGGTGAGGCAGGTTTAGTAGACTGAGCAATAATTTCTTTTTCTTCAGAGAGTTTCATTTGGTTTCATAATAATTTTAGCCATTTGGGAGTTACTATCTTCAAGTTGAGCAACTTTAGAGATAGTTTCATTTTGGTGGGTTATAGTTTTAGTCAATTGAGAGATACTATCTTCAACTTTGGAGATAATTTCAGTTTGGTGTGCAATAGTGTTAGTTGACTTAGAGATGCAATCCTCAAGACTAGTCTCCATTAATCTCTCTTTCAGTTGTTTTCTTTCCTTAGTAAGAATTAAACTAAATACTTTATACAGAGAGTATCTTAGAAACAATCCTGACAGAACAAATACTCACATAAGTGGTATTAACTGGAGACCATTAAAACTGTGAGATATAAAATCTCATTGAAAGTCCCAGGTATTGAGAGTTCTCTGAAGTAATGAGGCATTACCTCCTTCACTATCCATACCATGATACTGAACACCATGGTTACATTCCCATATTTTTCCTAATTTTGAAAAAAACAGAAGATCAATAGATTATTCAAACTCCTGGCTGGTTCACAGGCTGTGAGGGTTCAATTTGGAGGGGATAGGGGGTAGAAGTTTGATCAAAAGCCAGTGCTCAATTTATTAAACCCAGAACAATTTATTATTAGGAAATACGGATAGGAAATAAGAAGGAGGAAAGTGAAAGTAATCTTATAATAGATTATATCTATACCCAAGATCCCAATCCTAAATAAAATTTTCTAGAAAACCTTACATCTATCTGCCTCAGAGGGCAGTATCTTATGCTAGGCCAAAGCCCTTGCCTATTCTCACTACTCTCTCTATCTGATAATATAATCACTATTTATTTACCTTATCTACCCAAGTTAATTGATAATCAATAAGGTTATTAACCCCTTAATTCAGTTCTCTGTCTCCAACCAGAGAGATTTCTAGCAGTACAACCTCTCCTCAAGAGAACCAGAGACAAAAGTCCTTTCCAATGATCTGCAACTTACTAACCACCTTCAGCCACAACCTTCTAACTGTCACTGACAAACTGCATAGCAGGGAGTCACCAACTGACAATCTGCACAGCAAGGGATCTCTTACTCAGAAATCTTATTGTTCTTTTTTCTCTTATGTAGAAAAAAGGATAAGTCAGTAAAAACTATTAACAACAGGAAAGAAAGAAGAAAGGAAGGACAGACAATAAGGAATTTTAACCTACTAAACTATTAAGAAGCTCATAAATTCATCTTTGCCTTCAAATAAGTTGTCATTTAGGTCATTTAAAGTTGTTTTTTTTTATGTGAAGATGGGATTGACTCTCCCCTGCCCACTTTTATACTTAATCACCAGAAGTGTATACACCCCACTTTACAGTTGAGTGAAGGAGATTTAACTTACCTACAAAATGGCTGCAATAACAGTAACTAACTCATAATTGTGGTCTTCAGACCAAGTGAGATGCAGTCTTTTGACTACTTTGTAGTCTAATTACCCAAATTTCAGTTACTTTTTTTTTGTTTTTGTTGTTGTTGTTGCTGTCTGACTGTTTATAACCCCATTTTGGGGTTTTCTTGCCAAAGATACTGGAGTGATTTCCATTTTCTTCTTCAACTTGCTTTATAATTGAGGCAAAGAGGGTTAAGTGCTTTGTCCAGGGTCACTCAACTAGTACATGTCTGATGCAGGATTTGAACTCAGGTCTTCCTAACTCCAGGCCCAATGATCTATATCCACAGTATCATCTAGCTGCCTCACTACTTTTTTAGTCATCTAATTCATTTCATTGTATTTCTTGAATGTACTGTTCTTTTCATTCTGATTATTTTATATTTTGTTAGCTCACAGAAATCTCTACCTTTTTCTGAGTTCCTTTTTCATTTCTTACTGCACAGTAATACATTATTGTATTTATATGTAAGAGTTGGTTTTTTTCTAACATTCTTCAATAGATGGTACCAACTTTGTTTCTAGTTCTTTGTACAACAAAATATCATTAAAAATATTTGTTTCTATCTTTGACTTCCTTAGGGTACATATCCAATAGTGGTATTCCTGGGTCAAAAAGCATGGATAGTTTAGTCACTTTTCTTTCATATATACTTCCAAATGGGTGAAATAATTCCCAGTTCAGTGCTTTATGCAATTAATATACATAGATGAGACATATTTCCTGCGTCTGTTCTTACTTTTCTACTGTGGCAAATATTTTTTGTAAAAATCAAAAAGCAAGAAGTAAAATAGGATTTTATATTTTTTATGCTTCTTAGTCAGTGAACATAAAGATGCCATTCTCTGGATAAATCACCTGTAAAAGTCAACATTTTCCCTTAATTTGTTTTTTATCCAGAATGTGCATAATTATATAAACCATTCTCTTAAAGATGATAGAGAGATGAGAAAATACATATATGATATAGTGTTTAAATTGATGGACTTAAAAATCAGAAAGACCTGAATTTGAATAATGCCTCAGATACTTATTAGCAGAAAATGCTGGTTAGCAATCATTTTATATTTCTTTTATTTCCTTAGTTGATTTTTTTGTAAAGCTACCTTTGTTTCATTCTTTTAGAATTTTCTCCTCTTTGTGATATCTAACACAAGATTACAAATATCTTGGCTACATATTTGTTTTATTCACTGTAATATAAAGAGCAAAGGGTTTTTAATAAGACTATTTCAGTTCAATAAGACTGCTGAAATTATTCTTAAACCTACTATTTATTGTTCAACCAGAGTAAAATATTCATTTATCTCTGATTTGTAATTTAAATGTTTCAACAATGCTTTTGGTATTGGACAGGGTTGAATTGTTCAGTTGTAAATAATAAATATTACAATTGAATTTTATGTGTCAGTGCTTCTGCTATTGGAATAAATATTTGTCAGTGGTTTGACTGTAATATGTAATTGAGAATAAAAATGAAATGATCATCATGTATCAAATTCTGCATATCAGTTCTTGTTTTTAATAAAAAACATCAAGAATGTGATACTTTAATTGATATGGGTCATGGATAGCAGTTAGAAAAAGAAATATCTGTGGATAAACTTTGATATGCTTTAAATTGTCAGCATAAATGAAAAGGCCATTGATACTCAATGTCAGATTTGTTTACAAATCAATCTTCCAAGAAATTATTACACTTGAACCATTTCATTGGTGAAATGTTTAGTCTCTGAGTAAAGACAGAAAGAAACATCTGGTCTTGTTTATTTTTCATTATACATCAGAATGTGTTCCTCTGACAAAGAAATCTTTCTGGGTAGAAGCATCTGCATATAATTATGTATATTTCAGGGGGAAAAAATAGAAGACCTATGAAATGCCACAAAATGTAATCATTCTTAAGTTCAAATCAGGTTCCCTCTAGTCCTGTGTTTCTTTTTACAAATGAATCTTGAGAAGAAACTTGTGATAGTATTTTAACATATCCTCTTGATTACTGTTGAATAATCATGTTTTTTAATTTAAACTATTTAAAAGAAATTATCATTTAAAAAATAAAGCTTAAATTCAGTCTTTCTGAAAATTATTATGGTGTACTGCAATTCAATGAGGAAAAATGAAGTTTTATTTTGGAAGTATGGAAAAATTATCTAGTAAAATAATAGTGTTTTTATCTTCCTTTTTTTGAGTTAGTCCAGATCCATTTTATAAAAGAAAATTTCCCTGAAATTTCCCAGGAAATGTTAATCAATGATAAAAATGTTGTGTTCTGACACGTAGTTATATAACTCAGGGAGAACCACTAATTCTTTCTAAACCTCCATTTTTTACCTCTATAATATTAATTTCTATTCAATGAATAAGCTTGATTAACTTCCTACTGTGTACAAGGCTCTGGGACCTTGGCCTTAGAGGCATAAAAATTGAAAATAAACAGTTTTCTTCAAGGAATTCACATTCTCCTAGGAGAAGACAGGAAGGGATATAACAAGCTAAGTAAATAAATACACAATAATAATATAATAGGGGAGAAGCTCTAACAAAAGGGAGAATCAGAAAAGTAGTAGAGGAGAAATTATAAATGAATCAACATTTTATCTAGAAGACAAGAATATACTGAAGGGCAGAGAGGAAGGTCTGCTGTGCTCTATGCAGGGTCTTTAAAAAGACATAAACAATAATTAAGTATGATGAAAAGGCCTGGCTGAGTTGAGATATGAACAAAATTTCAGAAAACCCAGATAAGAGAGTTCACAGATACCTTGAGGAAGCAAGGTAAACTTATTCTTTAATACTTCTATATTTTTACAAATATAGCGGTGTATGGGGTGCTCAGGGAGGGGTAGTATCTCTGGTATGGAGGGCTTGTCGTGCCCTTCTAGGGCAGCTCACCAGCCTCTGACCCTCACCTGACACCCAGCTCTCACTTGTGGCTCCCAGTAGCTGCTAGCATGTGGCAGCAGCCACACCCCGGGCAACGGCTTCGACAGGCTGGCTAAACCTTGTGAGGGTAGCCATCGGGTCATCGTGGACCCCTGGTGAACCAGGGCTTTGCTCACCCAGCATGTGAAGACTGCTTCAGCTGAACAGGTGGAAGAAACCAACAAGAAGGTTCAACGGCTGAGATGGCAACGCAGCAAAGCACTGTGGAGTGCTTAGGGCGTGTTGGAGCACAAAAGACAACAGGACCATCCAATGCAGCTGAGGAAGTCTCCAGGTGTAACGACTTTTCGTGCCACTGGACCCAGGCTTCCAACGCCGAGAGAGTGGGACTGTCTCTGTGCATCGACTCTTCCACTTGAATCTCTCTCATGCACAAGTGTCTTTGTGCAAACGGACAAAGACAATCGTCATTCTTGGTTACCGAGAGACTACTACCATTTTTACAAAGCTTTGATTTCATAGACATAGAGAGTCATTTATTACACACTGTGTGAGCCTTCTCATTGATTGCAACTCTTACCATTTCTCAATAAAATCTTCTATTCCAAAGGAGTCAGAGGGTAGCCAAGGTGGAGATCACCCAACATCCTGGGGACACTTGCCCAGATAGTTTAACATTAAGTGAGAGTAAGCACCAATGAATAACATAGGCTTTCTATCTGTTCATCCTCTCTCCAAGGAAATGAACACTCCAATACCACTTTCTTTCATGAAATTCTGGTGACACTTTTTTCTCAAGTATAAATATCATTGTTCAATCAACTACATATATATGTGTGTGTGTGTGTGTGTGTGTGTGTGTGTGTGTGTGTGTGTGTGTGTGTGTGTGTGTAAATTAACAGAGAGGGCTATAACACATAAAATAAAATCAGGAATTGCTCTACTACCTGAGAACTATTAGAACTATAGCTGGGGTGGGATAGGGAAGAAAAAGGCTAACAAAGAACCATGTCAGCTAGAATAAATGGACTTTCCAAATTATCAGCAATGCCTTGCATGTAAGAAATAAAATGAAAAAGAGAATTAAGCACATATGTTACAAAAAAATAGGAGATTGACTGGTCATTAAGTGAAGAAGTGGTAAAAAATGAAATAAGAATGTAAATAGTCTCAGTATCACACTTAATCACACAATAATAGTAAATGAATCAAAAACATGTTTATAAAATATTTTATCAACTCTGTAATATATTTGTGAAAAGACATGAATGAGAATTGCAAAAGAAAAATAAGGCTGAACTAGACTATAATATACATCCATCAAGTGAGTACCCGCACTAATCAAATGAGATATATGAAGCATTTTGTAAAACTTAAAACATTATATAAATGTGAGCTACTATTTTCACCATTATCATTGGTTGACTACAGTTCCAGCTAAGTGTGTAAGTATCAAAATATAACTTAAGCAAACACAAATGCCACCACATTTTGCAGTTTTTACCCTTCTCTCCCCCATTATTATCACTTACACTTCAATTCTCTAACTTGAAGATCAAAATGGGAGGAGGGTAAGGAATATGGCGAGGTGGGACATCTAGACATTGTAGCTTTTTCCAAAATCATTTTCATGACTTAGTAGAGTTCAGTGATTAGGAAGCAATGAGTTACATAGTTCCCAAATTTTGAGGCAATCTACCTAGTCCATTATTTGAGTTTAATCTCTCTTCCCTAAGAAAAGAGTTGTTCAAGATGAAGAACAGGAAGAACTAAATTATTGGATTTGCACATGCAAAGGAAGAGATAGGAAAAATTCCACAACTGCTAACTCAACAAATGGTCAGCCTTGGAATAGGCTGTAAAAAGATGAATTCTTTTCAAAAGAAATATGGCTATATAGTATTGTCTATAAACCCAAACATAATTAGGTACCTTCAGATTAAGTGGGTTCCCTGACAGAATCTTATTCTTGAATCTGGGTGTGAAATTGAGGAAGGTAGGTGGCTTAGTTGATAGAATTTGGAATCAGAAAAACCTCAGGTCAAATTGGGTTTCAGATCATACTAATTGTGACTTTGGAGAAATCACTCAACCTCTGTTTGCCTCAGTTTCATCAATATAAAATAGAGATAATAATGCTATCACCAATTTTGCAAAAATATTGTCAGGATTAAATGAGATAATATTTGTAAAATGTTTAGCATTGTGACTTGTACATAGTAGGCACTTTACAAATGTTAATTCCCTTCTTTCTCTTCCATTCCTGTTTCATATTCTAAGAACCCAGATTTTTTTTTAGGAATTTTTTAGGAATTAGGAATAACCTCAAGCACCAAAAAACAAAAAACAAAGAAACCTATGATTGAAATGGCAGTGATCAATTTGTGTTATATTGAATGTGCCTGAGAGGTCTGGCAGTTAGCATGGAAGCAAATATTAATTGATTGCTAATCCACCAGGTAACAAGTGTGTCCCATAGGTAGAAACCTAGATTCTTCAAAAATAGTCCTGTTCTTTGTGTTTTGTATTCATGTGGTTGCATTTATAGTCACTGAAGTAGGAATGGTGGCAGGTGTTTGACAATGAAGAGGTTGATTGTAGAACAGCAGGTAGACAATGACAGCAATGCTTCCTCATTGAGCAGACAGCACAGAAATATTCTTATTATAATGACAGCCCAGTCAGCTCTCTGCATGGTTGAAAAGGCCCATTTGACATGTGATAGTGGCTTAGTCTTCTCTTCTATGGTCTAGCTGTCAGGAATGTTGGTAAACTTCAAAAAGACGAACGTTAATAGGCATAGTATATTAAAAATTAATCAATGTATAAATGACTTTAAAAAATAGCTTTGCAAGGAGGATCACCAGCATCTGTGCACAACAGTGTCATAAAAATAAAAGAAAACAAATTCACATGGCTTCTTTTCTTGAATTTTTAGCATTTTAATTTTGAGTAAGCTTAGTTTCAGAAAAATAATGATAAGTTTTTTTAAAAAGAGAATTTAAAGAATTACTTGTAGAATCAGAAAACTTTTAGAGTTAAAAGGGAACTCAGAAGCGACCTATTCTCAGTCCTACCTGAGCAAGTCTCACCTCCACAAGTCCCCACAAATAGTTACTTAGAGTTAACTTAAAGACCACCAGGGAGATGGAACCAACTAATTTCCAAGAAAATTAATTCCTAATTAGGACAGTAGCAGAGACATATAGGCAATCAAGGAATCAAGCTTTGGTCTTCAAAGTCCCCAGAATAGTGAGTAGACAGATATAAAGGTCAATCCACATTTCTTGTCTAAAAACAATGACTGTGTTGATTTCATTACAGTCCTCAGAGAAGAATATGAAAAGAGAGAGAAAGGAAATTGCTGTGTTGCCTTGGGTCTGAGTCTGACTAGATGTTGAGATCTAAATAATTAGAATAGCCTGGCTTCAGGTCAGGAATATTAAAACTGCAGGATGTGATCTGTGGAGGTCCAGCCAAGAGTTCAATAATAATGATACTGGAAGAGTGGGAAATGACAAGGAGAAGGTTTTTCTACTTCTTGTTAAATATTCCTAGTTCTCTCAACAGATTCTTGTGAAGACTGGATTTAGCTATCTCCTCATTGTAACAATTAAGATACATAGCTCTTTCTTTATTTTGAAAATAAAATTGTAATCTCCTGATTGTAACAATGAAGATACTTGGCTTTTCCTTTATAATGATACTTGAATTGTAAGCTACCATATATTTTTAGATTTTAACCACAAAAAGGTGTTAAGTAACTACAAAAGGTGAACTTAACAAAAGAGGTGTTAAGTAACCCAAAAAGATATAATCTAACCAGAGAAGGTGAGGACTAAAGAGTGGGCAGTCCTGGGGAAAAATCTAACCAAAGAAGGTGTGAACTAGAGAATAGACAGTCCTGGAGAAAAGCGTCTGCTGTGATTGGTAGACATGAAAATTTAGGGGAAGTGACACAAGAGATATAGGTCTTTAAATAGAGGAAGCAAAGACTGAAGAAAGACAGTTAGTCACCCCGGTTTGGAGTGAAGTTCTTGGAAGACAGACATTCGTTCAGAGATTCAGACACTGATTCAGAGTAGCGATTGGAAGACAGACACCCAAACTTCTTTTAGACTGTCACTGTTGGTGAATGAAAAGCAGACTTAGTGACCCCACCTTTCTGGAGGCATGAAGCCTTCAGATAAGGCCCATCTTCTTGAGACTCTTCCCTTGGCTGGGGCTTAGAGATTCTAACTGGTTTCAGAAGAAGCCAGAGTTTGTTCTCTCCCTCTTTCCTTAATATCTTCCTTCTACTGTAAATATTATAAATAAACTACCATAAATTTTATTTACTTTAGTAATTCATTTTGGCATTTAGAATTAAATCTGACTTCTGGGTTAACATGGCTGCAATCTAGATGTGAATCGCTTCCTCTCCCAATCACCAAACGAAATAGACTACCTCAAAAGAGCATTGAAATCACCTTTGGAAGAACAGAGGGACTCTCCAGTACCCCACAGAAATGAAGGTATGTGGGCCTTGAACATTTCCACACTATAAGGAGGAGGAAAAGCTTGCACAAAAACATGAACTGAACTGCCCCTCCTCCCACAACCCCCTCAGAGTGCTCACTGGGACAGCAAATGAGTGAGGAGCTTCTCTGTCTGGGGGGCACACTAGGGTCCTTGGGATCAAAAGACTGCAAGAAAACGACTTCTCAGGGCTGTTTCATGAGAAAATCCTGCACTGAGCAAAGGGGAGGCCTCACTGAGCAAAGGGGCATATAAGCTGAGCACAGGGGCCTTGGCTCTAAGAAACCTCGGAAACTGGGAAGAACTAGTCTCAGGCAACCTAAATTCACAGAAAACCCGCCCATATCACCCAGACCCCAGACAAAAATGGAAAGGGGAATGAAACCACCAAAGGGATGGCTCATATAGCCCAAAATCAAGCCTCCAAGAAGAAAGGAGAAAAGGTGACTATTGAAAACTTTTATGGTGGGAGTGCCCAAGGAAAAGAAGAGAATGAGGATGAAACCCAAAGAAAATCAAAAAATGCCTCACAAAATGGAAATTATCCACAAGCTCTGGAAGATCTCAAACTGGAGCTTACCCAAAAGATGGAAACCTTCTGGAAAGAAAAATGGGAGAAAGAGATCAGCAGTCTGATAGATAAGACTTCACAATTGGAGAAAGAGCTGGAAGCATCTAATAGAAGGGCAGACAAAGCTGAAAAGCAAAACCAGTCCCTAATGACCAGAATTAAGCAACTAGAAGACAGTGAGCATGCAAAACAGCAAGAATTAATAAAGCAAAGCCAAAAAATTAATGAATTGAAAGAAAACATGAAATATCTCAATGAAAAGGTCACAGACCTAGGAAACAGAGGAAGAAGAGACAACGTGAGAATTATTGGTCTCCCCGAAAAACCAGAGATAAACAAAAACCTCGAGGCTATTCTACATGAGATTATAGAAGAAAATTGCCCACGTGTTCTGGATCAAGGGGGCAAAATAGAAATAGAAAGGGTTCATAGAACACCCTCTATACTAAATCCACAAAAGACAACCCCCAGGAATGTAATCACCAAATTCAAGAGCTTCCAAGAAAATGAGAAAATCCTACAAGAAGCCAAGAAGAGGAGCTTCAGATATAGGGGGGCTCCCATAAGGATCACACATGACTCAGCGGCTAACACACTAAGAGACCGCAAAGCATGGAACATGATATTTAGAAAGGCAAGAGAGCTGGGTCTCCAACCAAGAATCAACTACCCAGCAAAACTGACTATATACTTCCAGGGGAAAGTATGGGCATTCAACAAAATAGAAGATTTCCAAGCATTTGCTAAGAAAAGACCAGAACTTAGTGGAAAGTTCGATATCCAATCACAGAAAGCAAGAGAAACATGAAAAGGTAAATATGAAAGAAAGGGAAAAGGAGATAAATCTTATCTTTTTTCTTTAAGTCAAACTCTCTTCTATAAGGACTACATTTACATCAAATTATGTATATTAATATGTGGGGAAAATGTATTGTGTAACTCTCAAAATTGGTATGCACCATAAAAGTAGTTAGAAGAATCATGCATAGGGAAAGATTGGGGCATCAAGAAGATTTGGTGAAAGGGGGGGCAAAGAAAGAAAAAGGGAGGGGGGGAAGCTTTGACAATACTAAGACTTACTTCAAGAAATTGGGGGGGGGACTAAATAGAATAATATTTTCCATACAAAGATACACATGGGAAGTGGAGGGGAAGATCTCTCATATGAGAAGGAGAGGAAGAGAACATGAAGTGGTATTACTTAAACCTTACTCTCAGTGAAATCAAATGTGAGAAGGAAGAACATCTAGATCCAGTAGGATCCTGAATTATATCTTATCCAACAGGGTCAGAAAGAAAGGGAAATCAAGGAGGGGGAGGGGAAAGGGAGTATATAAAGGGAGGGAAGGAGAGAAGGGAGGGGAAGGGAGCATAAAAAGGGAAGGGCTAGAAAGGGAGGCATTTCAAGGGAGGGGACTAGGGGGACTGACCTAAAGTAAATCACTGGTTCAAAAGGATATAGCTAGGGAAGAAAGGTCAGAACTAGGGGAAGATATCAAAATACCAGGGAATCCACAAGTGAAAATCATAACTTTGAACATGAATGGGATGAACTCACCCATAAAACATAGACAAATAGCAGAGTGGATTAGAACCTAAAACCCTACCGTATGTTGTCTTCAAGAAACACATATGAGGCGGGTTGATACTCACAAGGATAGAATTAAAGGATGGAGTAAGACCTTTTGGGCCTCAACTGATAGAAAGAAGGCAGGAGTTGCAATCATGATATAGGACAAAGCCAAAGCAAAAATAGACTTGATCAAAAGGGATAGGGAAAGTAAATAATATATTCTGCTAAAGTGGAGTATAGACAATGAGGAAATATCACTAATCAACATGTATGCACCAAATGGAATAGCATCCAAATTTCTAATGGAGAAACTAGGAGAATTGAAGGAGGAAATAGACAGTAAAACCATATTAGTGGGAGACTTGAACCAACCACTATCAAATTTAGATAAATCAAATAAAAAAATAAATAAGAAAGAGGTAAAAGAAGTGAATGAAATCTTAGAAAAAATAGAATTAATAGACTTATGGAGAAATATAAATAGGGACAAAAAGGAATACACCTTCTTCTCAATACCACATGGCACATTCACAAAGACTGACCACACACTAGGTCACAGAAACATGGCACTCAAATGCAGAAAAGCAGAAATAATAAATGTAACCACTTCAGATCATAAAGCAATAAAAATATTGATCAATACGGGTAGATGGAGAGCCAAATCAAAAATTAATTGGAAATTAAATAATATGATACTCCAATATCGGTTAGTTAGAGAAGAAATCATAGAAACAATTAATAATTTTGTTGAGGAAAATGACAATGGAGAGACATCCTTTCAAACCTTATGGGATGCAGCCAAGGCAGAACTTGGAGGAAAATTCATACCCCTGAGTGCATATATTAACAAATTAGGGAGGGCAGAGATCAATGAATTGGAAATGCAAATCAAAAAACTTGAAAGCAAACAAATTAAAAACCCCCAGTAGAAAACCAAACTAGAGATCCTAAAAATTAAGGGAGAAATTAATAAAATCAAAAGTGATAGAATTATTGCACTAATAAACAAGACTAGAAGCTGGTACTTTGAAAAAACAGACAAAATAGACAAAGTACTGGTAAATCTAATTAAAAAAAGTAAAGAAAGGCAAATTAACAGCATCAAGGATGAAAAGGGGGACATCACCTCCTTAGACAAAATAAAATACTTAGGAATCTATCAACTGAAACAAACACAGGAACTATGTGAACACAACTACAAAACACTCTCTACACAACTAAAACTAGACTTGAACAATTGGAAGAACATTAACTGCTCATGGGTAGGACGAGCCAATATAATAAAAATGACCATCCTACCCAAACTCATCTATCTATTTAGTGCCATACCCATTGAACTTCCAAAATTTTTTTTTTTTACTGATTTAGAAAAAAACCATAACAAAGTTCATTTGGAAGAACAAAGGATCAAGGATATCCAGGGAAACAACAACAAAAAAAAATACAAAGGAAGGGGGCCTTGCAGTCCCAGATCTCAGACTATATTATAAAGCAGTGGTCATCAAAACAATTTGGTACTGGCTAAGAGACAGAAAGGAGGATCAGTGGAATAGACTCAGGGTAAGTGACCTCAGCAGGAAAGTATATGACAAACCCAGAGAACGCAGCTTTTGGGATAAAAATACACTATTTCATAAAAACTGTTGGAAAAATTGGAGGACAGTATGGGGGAGCTTAGGTTTAGATCAACATCTCACACCCTACACCAAGATAAATTCAAAATGGGTAATTGACTTGAACATAAAGAAGGAAACTATAAGAAAATTAGGTGAACACAGAATAGTATACATATCAGACCTTTTGGAAGGGAAAGATTTTAAAACAAACAAGACTTAGAAAGAGTCACAAAATGCAAAATAAATAATTTGGAATACATCAAATTAAAAAGTTTTTGTACAAACAAAACCAATGTAACTAAAATCAGAAGTGAAGCAACAAATTGGGAAGCAATCTTCATAAAAATCTCTGACAAAGTTTTAATTACTCAAATTTACAAAGACCTAAATCAATTGTACAAAAAAATCAATCCATTCTCCAATTGATAGATGGGCAAGGGACATGAACAGGCAGTTATCAGCCAAAGAAATCAAAACTATTAATAGGCACATGAAAAAGTGCTCTACATCTCTTATAATCAGAGAGATGCAAATCAAAGGAACTCTGAGGTATCACCTCACACCTAGCAGATTGGTTAATATGACAGCTATGGAAAGTAATGAATGCTGGAGGGGATGCGGCAAAGTAGGGACACTAATTCATTGCTGGTGGAGTTGTGAATTGATTCAGGCATTCTGGAGGGCAATTTGGAACTATGCCCAAAGGGTGATAAAAGACTGTCTGCCCTTTGATCCAGCCATAGCACTGCTGGGTTTGTACCCCAAAGAGATAATAAGGAAAAAGACTTGTACAAGAATATTCATAGCTGCGCTCTTTGTGGTGGCCAAAAATTGGAAAATGAGGGGATGCCCTTCAATTGGGGAATGGCTGAACAGATGGTGGTATATCTTGGTGATGGAATACTATTGTGCTCAAAGGAATAATAAAGTGAAGGAATTCCATAGAGTCTGGAATAACCTCCAGGAAGTGATGCAGAGTGAAAGGAGCAGAACCAGGAAATCATTATACACAGAGACTGATACACTGTGGTACAATGGAAGGTAATGGACTTCTTCATTGGTGTCAATGCAATGTCCCTGAACAATCTGCAGGGTTCTAAAAAACACTATTCACAAGTAGAGGATAAACTGTGAGAGCAAAAACACCAAAGGAAAGCACCTGCTTGACTACAGGGGTGGAGGGGATATGACTGAGGAGAGACTCTAAATGAACACTCTAGAGCAAATACCAACAACACAGAAATGGGTTCGAGTCAAGAACACATGTAATACCCAGTGGAATCATGCGCCGGCTATGAGAGAGGTGGTGGGAAGGGGGGATGGGGGAGGAAAAGAAAATGATTTTTGTTTCCAATTAATAATGTTTGGAAATGACCAAATAAAATAATGTTTAAAATAAATAAATAAATAAATAAACAAACAAACAAATAAATAAATAAACAGATTAAATAAATAAATGAACAAATAAATAAATAAAATTAAATCTCTGGTGACAATATGATAAAACCAACTAATATATATTCAGAGTCCAATCTCAATTAATATTAACATTCTTATGACACTGAAAATGAAAATATTCAGTATTTAGTCATCCTTCTCTGCTTACTCTGAAGCTTATCTTCTATGTTCTCCATAAAATGTGGTCCCCACAAACTGAATACAACATTTCACATGTGTCTGGCAATGGTAGAGTACAATAAAACTATATGTTACAAATATTGGATACTCTGGCTCTTACTATAATTTAAGATAAGCTTCATTTACATGCCCTCACATATCATTGACTTTTATAGAGCTTTAAATTGACTTTAAAAAGATAATTTTCTTTTTTTGGCTTTATGAAACTTGAAAAAAATTATTTGTTCAGGTCCCTTCCATTATCCCTCTCTCAAAAAAAATAATAATAAATAATAATGCCCTCATAAAAATATATGTGTAGCCAAACAAATTTCTATATTGCTCACATAAAAAATATGTATGTCACTGCATTTTAAGTTCATTATTTTTCTCTGGCAGTAGGTAGGTAACATTTTATGTTCAGTAACCTAGCATTGTGTCATTTTCATTTATACTGCTGTTATTATTTTATAAATTCCGTATGTTCTCAATTCATTGTGCATGAGTAAGCAAAGGTCTGCTTATTTTACTCTGAAGATATTTTATCATTTCCTATGACAGAAATATTCCTTTATATTTCTATACCACATCTATTTAGTCATTCCCCAATAAATGAACATTTCTGAAGAGTATCTAAAAAATATGCTTTTATATATAGGCTTTTTTTTTTACCTTCTTTGATATATTGGAGCAAAAGTGGTATTTCTGTGTCAAAGGGTATAAAGAGTTTGAGATTTTAGAGGCATAGTTGCAAATTTTCTTCTAAAATAACTTGGCCAATTCATAGCTCCATCAATATTCCTGTTTCTCTATAGCCTTTGACAAACCCTAACCCTAAATTTTTTCAATATTGTCATTTTGAACTGTGAAGGATATGTAATGGAGTATTAGAGTTACTTTAATTTTCATTTCACTGATTACTTGTGATTTGGAATAGTTACTTATACTTAAGTACTTTAATCATCAAATAAGTTTAAATTATTTCTTTAGTAGCCCTTTATTGAATGTAACTTTATTACATGGTAGTTATTAAATATCATGTTTAGCTTTTCTGCATTTATGGTGATATCTTTATGGCTCAATTCATGGTCACTTTTTGTAAAAATCAGCTCAGTACTAGTTAAATTCATTTCTATTCCCATTCAGTAATAGCCAAAGGATTATCATCTCCAATTTTTCTAAAGTTCTATTAAGTTTCTTGATTTCTTTCTTCTTGTCTCTTGATTATATTCATCTAGACCTGACATGTACACAAAGTTTCCACTATTGGAGTTTTTATTATCTATTTCTCTCTATAATTTATTTTTTTCTTTTAAGCATTGGGATATTCTATTTGGCATATATATGCACATATATTCATATTTATATTTTGATATACACATGGATTATACTCTTGATTATCTTTAATTCTTTTCTGAATAATATAACTTTCCTACTTATCTCTGCCATATCTATATTTGCTATATCTTACATGGAATTTTAATTGCCATTCTTGTTATTTTTTAAGATGGTTTAAATATAATAAGTTTTGCTTCAGCCTTCATTTTAATTCTATATGAATTATCACATTTCAAGTATGCTTCTCAAAAATAACATAATATTAGGCTCTGATTTCAAATCCTTTCTTTTATCCTCTTCAATTTTATGAGTCCATTCCATTCTCATTCATACTTACAGGTGTTAATCATGCATTTCTCTCAGTTTTTTCCTCTTGTACTTTTTCGTTTTTGCTCTTATCTCTCTGAACAAATGTGTAATAATTAAAATAGTTGAGGTCATAAAGGTGTAGTGATTAAAATAGTGGAAGATTTAAATTATAGTAGATAAAAGAGTGGATGGTTTAAATTGTGACCACAGAAAATATGGTTTCAAGACAGTGTCTTATTTTAAATCAAATATAAGGTGGTCGCCAGGGAAATATTCCCAATTATGAAAATATACCCAAGTTAACTGGGTTTTATAGAGATTTTTAATTCATACAATGAGGAATTAAAGAAAGAGAGAAAAAGAGGGAATAATGAGAAAGGGATTAGCTGGCCCTGGCCAGTCCTGGTCAACCCAGGCCTAAGCCCTAAGAGAAAAGATCAGTCAGTCCTTAATCACTCACCACAAGATCTGTCCAAGCAAGGATTCTAGTGACACCAGGCCAGCTCCATCTCAGCTGACTTCACCAGCTCAATTGTGAATCTGCATCTGAATGAATCTGAGCTCCTATTTAAAGGGAAACCCCACAAGCTCATCTGTTACATTTACCTTTATGTATGATCTTTAAATATATTTGTTTTCTGAGAAGATATATGTTTCTTAGACACCCCCATTAGTAAGAGCTTTACATAGTCCCTACCAATTGAAAAAATGAGTGTATCTTTCTGTTTCTTTTGATCCTTGAATTCCAGTTTCAATATCAAATCAAATAAAGAGGCTTCTGTTATGTGCCAGGCATTATGCTAAGTAGTGAAACATTGTGCTAAGTGCTATCTACTCATAACTACTTAGTTACTGATTTCTTGGCAAAAGCTTTGGAAATCCTGTATTCCATCAAAGGCTTATTTTCCACTTGTAGTTTATGCTTGATGGTAAGCCTTTCTCATCTGTCTTTAAGAATAGCATGTTACAAGTTCTAGCTAATCCTCAACAAGTCCTTAATAATAACAATCTTTATTTTTGACTGAGTGTAATATTCTTTGAAGTGAAAGCTGTGGACTTTGGTTATGATGTACTTGGAATTTTCCATCATAGTAATGTTGTTGTTGTTGTGTTGTTTTTTCAGGAAATCACAAGTGGATTCTTCCCTATAAGTCTTTACCCTCTGGATCTATAAAAATCTGAGCAGTTTTCATTTATGATTTCTTGAATTATATTTTCCAAAGTTTTTTGTGAGGTCACAATTTTTAGATTACCAAATTATACTTAGATTGTACCTTGAACTACTTTTCAAGTTGGTTTCTTATTTTATAGTAACATATATTTTTCTGATTTTTTCAATCTCTAGTAATTGTTTTAATATTGCTTAGTATGAGAGATTATTTTCTGCTTGCTTAAATTTAATTTTTAAGACAATCATTTCTAAGTTAATGTTCTCACCATCAATTTTAAAATACCAAATCCCCTTAATATTCTTCCCTACCTAGACATTCAATTTTGCACCTTTTGTTTAATTTCTCTTAGTTTTCCTTGGAAATCCTTGTTGCCAAGTTTTTTTTTTGTTTTGTTTATCTAAGAGACTATTGGGATTTATTGTAGGATTTCTCTGTTTGTTGTTGTTGTTGTTGTTTCTTTTTGTTTTTTGGTGTTGGAGTTTACTCCTTTGGCAACTTTTTTAGATGTCCTTTTAATGACAGTCTCAGTGTACTCCTGGCATTTGGAAGACTAGTCTCTGATCTGGAAAGAGGTCAAGGCCACCAAATAATATGGACTCAGAAAGTGATGTCACTGAACAATATACGTTTGAGTATGGAAAGGAAATAGATCGCTTTTGCCCAAAACTGAGGGGTGAGGAGGTCACTGGGAATGTCCAGCAGGTGAGGGCTGGACAAGGAAGCCCCTACACACCTAAGGTATGGCTGAAAATCTTGTGCAGCCTTCAGGGGGAGGAGACTGGGAGGGCAGGCTTAGGGTCACATTCTACCATCATGTCTCCAGATGTCACGGTTCTCAGTAAGATGGTAAAGGTCCTAGCTTAAAAAGGAATTGATCTGTCTCTTGTTTTAATTCAGTTAGAGTCTACCTGGATGCTTTTCAAGTCATTTCTTTTCTGTTGTCACTAGAACTTCAAGCAGTCTTGTTTTTGAGACATTTTTCTGGCTGCCACAGGGACTCTTGGGTTGCCCCCTAACTGGATTATTCTTGGAAGCTGACCCCTTCCCTGCTTTCTGTAACTGTGAAAGAGTTTAGGCTTATCCTTACTAAATTAATAATTAAATTTAGTCTTTGATTCTTAGCTTATCAAGACCTTTATTTTTTTTTTGCAAATTGACTAAACCATCATGTTAACTATTCTTCCTTTCTTTGTCATATAAAATTTGATATGCATACCACATTTCCTTCACCAAGTCATTAATAAAAATGTTAAAACATTTCATGATCTAGGACAGATACTTTTTATCATCAATTGAGACCTATTTTCAAAATTACATTGAGAAATTAATGATATAACTCTTTGAATTCATAATTCAAGGACTTCTCAAATCTAACTTTATCATCATTTAGTCCACATTTCTCCATTTATCCTCAAGAAAGTTATAGAGACTTAATCAATTATACATCTGCAAAAATGAAATATGTCTGCAACAGTCCCTGATTTAATGGTCTAGTGACTCTATTTTAAAAAGTTATAAGGTTAATATAGCATGAGTTATTCATGATAAACCATCCTGAATCTTTTTGATCATTTCCTTTTTTTCCATATGATCACAAATCATCCTCATAGTAACAGCTAGAATATTTCCAGGAATTAAATAAGACCCATTGATCTCTATTTTATTAACTCCAAGTCTCTCTCTCTCTCTCTCTCTCTCTCTCTCTCTCTCTCTCTCTCTCTCTCTCTCTCTTAATGTGCATAACAGTCATATTTTCCACATCTAAGAATGAACCCAGAAACTTAATACTACATTTGGTGCAATGTTTTTTAACTTAGTTATCAATTCCAATTCAGGCATTTATGTTTAATATTTTATACTACAAAAATCATTCTCCTTGAAAGAGAAATTAGTATCAAATTCAGAATTGAGGTGGAGTAATTCTCTCTAAAATGTTATATCTTATCTGCCACAGGGAGAAGTATTTTCTCTTTTTTAAATCTAGAGGAAAAACATTTTATCTTTAAAATTTCTAACCTCCTCCTTAATGTATGATGATACATTTTGTATACATGTCTCTTTAACTGCCCTTCCTTCAGTCTTCTTTAAATGTCTTATTTAAAGCTAATTTGGTTTAAGAGTTCCAGGTGCATCTACATCTGGATCTTTAGTCAGCTTCCCATTTTTTCTTCTCTTTTCCTTAAGATTTTCATTCTCCAAAACTTTTCATTTCATGAGGTATTAACACATAGAATTTTAATCCATAAGATCTAATCTTTTTATTTTTCTTATTCTTTATCCTTTTTCATTGTATCTGTAGGTATTTGTGTGTATACATATTTAACATGGATAAGTATCCAGATTTATGTTAGAGCTGAAAATTGAGTGCAAAAAAAAAACCCCACAAATGAGTGCAAGAAAAATAATTAGCAATTCCTCTTTAATTTTTCTTCCTTTTCCTTAACATACCATAATGATATTTAATTATACTGTAGCTGTGACAGATGATGGCTATATTCTATTAGAATCTTGATACTGCACAAATTCAGAGGTGAGTTTTATTGGTGGATCTTTGAAATAATTGAAGTGTAATAAACAACTACATGAAATCCAAAACTATGAAAACCAAAACAATCTAGGTAAAAAAATGCTCTCAATATTTATATGTCAATGTTATCTTACTTGTATTAATTTCATTGACATTTTAAAAATAAGATGATAGGAGCTTCCAGTTAAAATAGCTGCAGAGTAGCAGGAGGGCTCTTCGTCTCATCGTCATCAATGGAGATAGGATGCCTCACAAATACAAAATCAAGATCAGATGACCAAAGGGGCTCCACAGTATAGCACAGAATGGAAGATAGTCAATGTTTGGGTATTTCCACTGTAAAAGGGGGCAAAATTACTCCCACAAAGGAGAGAGCTCATCATCCTAACCCTACTGCACCTATGGTGCCAGAACTGGAGCCATCACAGGTCAACCTCTAGGTTCTGGAGGGATGGGGAGGTTGGCTGAGGTCAATATAGACTTACCCCTAAGAACAGTGAGACTATGGACCCCAGGAGGCTAAGGAAACATGGAGATAAGGCACAGAGATTGGTCAGAGAGAGGTGGATCACAGCAGACTCCACAGAGTCTCAAAAAATAACCTCAGGGCAAAAACCTCTCTGGAGTTCAACACAGAGATTTGCCTATCCTCCACACTCAGGCATCTGCAGAGCAAACTCTAGGTTCTCAGTAGTTGGCTGAAGTCACCACAGACTTGCCGCTAAAAGCAGCAAGACCCAAGTCCCTAGGAGGCTGAGGAATATGGAACTTGGACAAAGACATAGCTCAGGGCTACACACAGCAGATGCTGTTCCAGAGACTAAAAAAATATCCTGAGGGCAAAACCAACTGAAGCATGATATACAGAAAACTGCCTACCCTTATCACTCAAACATCTGCTTGGGAAAAGAAGGAAAAAAGTAATATAGCAATGACCAGCAATGGCCAAGAAATACAATATATAATTATCCAAAAAAAATGAATAAAATAAGAAAAAGCCTTTCCTCTGGATAAATTCTACTTAGAAAAACAACAAACTACAGAGGGGACAGTAGAGGACAATGAACAAGCAAACACATCCAAACTTTTCCCCAAAAATGGAAATTGGCCACAAGTTCCCTAAGAAATCAGTCTAGAATTTGAGAACCAAGTTAAAAAAGATAGGAGAAACATGGCAAGAAAAGTGGGAAATAGTTCAAAAAGAAAATAACACTTTTAAATATAGCACTTACCAATTGGAAACAGAAGTCCAGAAATCAAATGAAATTAAAAACAAGTTGAAGACCAAAAATGATCTGCTGGAACCCATGAAAAACAGAACAGACCAAACTGAAATGGAAAATAAAAAGATTATAGAGGAAAACCAGTCTTTAAAGACCAGAATTGGGCTAATAGAAGCTAATGTTATCACAAGACAGCAAGAATGAATAAAAAAAAAGAGTCAAAAGGTTGACAAAATAGAAGGTAACATGAAATATCTCCTTGATAAAATGAATGATTTTGAAAACAGATTCAGAAAAGACAACTTGAGAATCATAGATCCACCTGAAATCCCAGAAAAGGAATGAAATCTTGACATCATATTACAAGAAATTATCCAAGAAAGAAAACTTCCCTGATGTTCTTAAACAAAAGAGCAAAATAGACATTTTAAAGAAACCATACTTCACCCTCTACATTAAATCTTCAAAAGACAACCACCAGGAATGTAATTGCCAAATTCAAGAGTTTCCAAGCTAAGGAGAAAATATTGCAAGAAGCCAGAAAAAAACAATTCAGATATCAAGGATCACCAATAAGGATTATACAAGATCTAGCAGCCTCCACACTGAAGTACCACAAGGCTTAGAATATGATATTCAGAAAGGCAAGAGAATTGGGTCTACAACCAAGGATCACCTACCATACTTCAAGGGGAAAGTGTGGATATTTAATAAAATAAAACATTTTCAAATATTAATAAAAAAAAGACCAGAACTAAATGGAAAAATTCATATCCAAATATAAAAAGCAAGAGAAACATGAAAGGTAAGAAAGAGAGGGGAAATATTTTTTCTTTTTTCTTTTTTTTTCCTGTTAGGGCTTCAATAAGGTCAATATCTTTATATTCCTATATGAAAAAAGGTTACTTGTAACTCTCAAAAATTGTATTCACTAGTATAGTAGTTAGAAGAATTATTTATAGGTAGATATTGAGGTACTAAGTGGATTGCAATGATACACAAAAAAGAAAAGGTGAGGAATAAAAGATAGCACCAAGAGAAACTTGAAGGAATAAGAAAATTAGGATAATCTATAACACACAAAGAGACTCATGGGAGAGGGAGGGGAAGAATACTATTATAAGAAGTAGATGAAGAGAGTGCTGATAGGTAATATTTAAACCTTACTCTCAGTGGAATGAATTCTGAAAGAGAAGAGCATCTAGATCCATTGGGGTATCTAATTCTATCATACTCTATAGGGAAGTTAAGAGGGAAAAACTAAAGGGGGGGGGAGGGATGGGGCAGGGACTACAAAAGGGAGGGAAAGAGATGAGGGAGGGAATTTAATATACCCTAAAAAATAATAGGGAAATAAAAAGGGAGGGGAAGAGATGGGGGAGGGAATTTAATATACCCTAAAAATAATAGGTAAATAAAAAGGGAGGGGTTGGAAAGGGAAGTAAAATAAGGGTGTGGAAGGAAATAGCAAAAGAAGAAAGGGCAGGACTAGAGAGGAAATCAAAATGTTGGGGAATACACAGGTGGTAATCATAACTCTGAATGTGTGAATGGGATGAATTCATCCATAAAATTAAAGCAGAGTGAATTAGAAACAAAAATCCTACCATATGTTCTCTACAAGAAATACAAATGAGGCAGATAGACACACACAGTAAACATAAAAGGCTAGAGCAAAATCTATTAGTCATCAACGGAGAAAAAGAAGGCAGGAGTTAAAAATATGATATCTGACAGAGTCAAAGTAAAAATAGATCTGAGTAAAAATATAGAGAAGGTAATTACATCCTGATAAAAAGCAGCATAGACAATGAGGAAATATCAGTACTTAACATGTATGGACTAAATGTTATAGCATCCTATTTGCTAAAGGAGAAACTAGCAGAGCTTAAGGAGGAAATAGGTAGTGTAATAGTGATGGGAAGTAGGAAAAAAGAACCATTGCGGGAAATGGAAATGTTGAGAACCCTACAGTTGTATGAGGCAAGAATGGCAGTTGGAAACTGAACAAGGACTATGGAAAATTCTCCTGAGGAGGGGGTGTTGGGTGCTGAAACACAGAAAGGAGTGAAAGGTGGAGCTGTTTCTTGGGGTCATTTAAGTCACCTTTGGAGATTTCTGACAATAACATTATGGGTTCCTGCTTAAACCATTGCTGGTTCCTGTCAAGAAATGTAGTTGTTTTTAAAATAATATTTTATTTGATCATTTCCAAGCATTATTCATTAGAGACAAAGATCATTTTCTTTTCCTCCCCCCCTCCATAGTCGACGCATGATTCCACTGGGTATCACATGTGTTCTTGATTCAAACCGATTGCCATGTTGTTAGTATTTGCATTAGAGTGTTCGTTTAGAGTCTCTCCTCTGACATGAACCCTCAACCGCTGTAGTCAGGCAATTGCTTTTCCTCGGAGAGAGAGACAGAGAGAGAGAGAGAGAGAGAGAGAACTCTAGCTTCCTCTGAGCTAGGTAGAAATTTTAAGACCTTAATCAGGGAAAAACTCTCAAGACAATAGGACTTTCTCAGAGGTTTATTACATGTGTCCTTGAACAGAACGTATTTCCATATTGTTGATGTTTACACTAGAATGTTCTTTTAGAGTCCATATCCCCAATCATATTTCCCTCAACCCATGTAGTTAAGCAGTTGTTTTTCTTCAGTGCTTCTACTCCCACAGATTTTCTTCTGAATGTGGATAGTATTCTTTCTAATAGAGCCCTCCAGTTTGTTCAGGATCACTGCACTGCAACTAATAGAGAAGTCTGTTACATTCGATTGTACCACAGTGTGTCAGTCTCTGTGTACAATGTTCTCCTGGTTCTGCTCCTTTCACTCTGCATCAATTCCTGGAGGTCATTCCAGTTCACATGGAATTCCTCAAGTTTATTATTCCTTTGAGCACAATAGCATTCCATCATCAACAGATACCACAAATTGTTCAGCCATTCCCCATTTGGAGGGCATCTCTTCATTTTCCAATTTTTTTGCCACCACAAACTTGTGAGGCTATGAATATTTTTGTACAAGTCTTTTTCCTTGAGTTGTTTTCATTTGCATCTCTCTGATATGAGATTTAGAACACTTTTTATGTGCTTATTAATAGTTTTTTATTTCTTTAACTGAAAATTGTGTATTCATGTCCCTTGTCCATTTATCAATTGGAAAATGGCTTGATTTTTTTGTACAATTAATTTAGCTCTTTCTAAATGTGAGTAATTAAACCTTTGTCAGAGGTTTTTGTCATGAAGATTATTTCCCAATTGGTTGTTTCCCTTCTAATTTTGGTATCATTCGTTTTGTTTGTACAAAACCTTTTTAACTTGATGTAATCAAAATTAATTATTTTAAATTTTGTGATAATTTTTTCTACCTCTTGCTTGGTTTTAAAATCTTTCCCTTCCCAAAGATCTGACATGTATACTCTTCTGTGTTCACCTAATTTACTTGTAGTTTCCTTCTTTATGTTCAAGTCATTCACCCATTCTTAGTTTACCTTGGTGTAGAGTGTGAGATGTTCATCCAAACATAATCACTCTGATAATGTCGTTCCATTTTCCCAGCAGATTTTATCAAATAGTGGATTTTTGTCCCAAAATCTGGGAACTTTGGGGTTATTATAGACTGTCTTCCTGAGGACATTTACCCCAAGTCTATTCCACTGATCCTCCTTTCTGTTTCTTAGCCAGTATCAAATTGTTTTTGATGGCCACTGCTTTATTGTATATTTTGAGATCTGGGTCTACAAGGCCTCCTTCCTTTGCATTTTTTTTTCATAATTTGGCTGGATATCCTTGATCTTTTGTTCTTCCAAATGAATGTCTTCTGTGATAGAACCAATGCATATTAAGGCTTATGGTAAAGATTTTTCAAAAAAAATAAAGTTATTGAAGACTTGTGGAAAGACATTCAGAAATTATATCAGTATATAATATTACATTGAATAGAATGATAGATATTGTCCAAATCAAGGCAATTAAAATGAGACATGAAGGAATAGAATGAGGAAATCCAAAATATAACAGATATTATTGATACTCCTTCAGCAATCAAAAGTGGAAGCAAAGTTTAAGATGATACAAAAAGGAAAAACAATGCAAAGAACAAAAAAGTCATTCAATTTAGTCTTGAGAAATTAGAAAGGAAAAATTCCCCCCTAAACAGAATATTGAACATTTCTAAACATCCATATGGTTGAATGGAGTCCAACACTATAAAAATACAAGCTGTATATAATCCAAAATAAAAAGCTTAATTTCATTGACAAAAGAATGAATATCAGAAGAACTGAATGCCATGCTAGAAACAAGTAGCTGCAGATAAAAACCATAAATCAAAACTTTTTTCAGAGATTTACTAGCTATGTAAATCTGGGAAAAGTTCATTAACATTTCTTAAACTAATTCTCATTTCTGAAATGGGGATAATAATGTGGCACATACCTCACAATTTTGTTTTGAGGATCAAATGAGAAAATATATATGAAGCATTATGGTAAATTTAAATCAACATGTAAATATTCACTGTTCTTCTTTTTAACATTATCAGGAAAATGCTGATGCTGTGAATGTTAAAAGACTGACATCAGAAGTCAAAGTTAAATGAGAAGAAATTTGTAGCAATTAACACCTACACAGTTCCAGTCTTAACATGCACTTTTGACACAGTAAAATGAGTGAAAACAGATTCGAAAGCATCTAAACAAAAACCCATACAATATTAACGTAACATGCCAAAACAGATATCAAAATATTAACATTTTCTCACACAAAGAAAGAAGAAGATTGATGGATACTCTCAGAAAATGTGAGAAACAGGAACAAATTTTATAGAAATTCTCTGGGAACAAAATATTCACCTCACAAAGCAATAGTAAAGATTTCCATTATGTCTCCCTCACAGTATTTGTCAAATGTAACAAAAGTCAGTTATTTTTTTATAGACAGAGCCTGTGATATGGCTAAAATCTCAGAGAATCAAAAGGTATTCCACATGTGACATTCACATGAAGTAAACCAAAAATGTGTTTATGATTAACATAGTTAAGGCAAAGAAGTGGAAGTCATTAAACGATAGATTATATAAAATTGCAAAATTTTGTATGACATATCTAAAAAACCATAATCAGGTATAAGGAATTATATAGCAAATGGTTAATATTCTTTATAAATGTATGTCATCTACCCATGTTAGAAATAGAAACCTCAAAATATCATTGAGAAGAAACTGGAACTACAGTACAATTATATAGTAAACTCTTGACCACTACTACCAGGAAATAAAATTAATCAATAAAACCTTAAGAAAAACAATTATCCTAGATATTTTATATATATATATATATATATATATATATATATATATATATAAATATTGTCTTAAAACTATCTGGTATGAAATATTTCCTAATATAGAGAACTAGAATAAGATATCAAAACAATATGAGTAAAGAGTGAATTTTATATCATCTCATTTTGCTTCTTGAATTGTCCCAAAGATCCTTTCACTGCGTCTTCACAAGATGAGCTCATAGTCCTGAACATTAACTGTCAAAAGCATTAATTTTATCCCCCTAGACAATAGTGAATATAATATCAAGATAAAAAATAAGAAGAAAAAAGGCAACTTGTCCTCAGATCATATCATTAATATCTGAACCACATCAAAGGGGAAAAAAAGAATGAAAATGAGAAAAGTCAGTTACCACCACCAACTGCAAAACAGAATTTATATAGCATATAAAGTGTATATGTAGTAACTAAACTAAAGTTTGGACATTTTAACAACAGAAACAATGATTTTAAAGATCTACCATTTGATCTCTTTGACTAGGCTTCTATAAACATCTAGCTGAAATCTATTCATCTAAATAAAAGACAATGTCTCTATTGACATAGATACATATACATATTCATGTGTACAGATCGACATATATACATCTCTCATTATTTTCTTTTGATCCAAAGTTGATATCTTGATATTTATTTGTGATTTTATAACTATATTAAAAACTACAAAAAGAAATTGGCCCATTTGTATATGGATTTGCAGTTTAGAAAGAAGAGTAGAATCCAGTGATCACTATTATAAAGTGTTATAAGTGTATTATTATAAAACTACAACAGAAATTGAGCACTGAAGGGTGGGAACTCCTCCCCACAAGGAGGATCAAGAAGGTCTTAGAAAAGTTAGCATCTGAATCAGGGTTTAAAAGATCGTGCACAGAAAAAGAAAGGAAATTAATCTTTGTCTTTATACTCTGGCAGGTCTTATCTTTATCTGTGCATAGATGGTTCCATTCAGAAGTTGACACATATTTGGTTATAGAACCTAATTTTTATGAGGTATATGTGTATATGAGATTTATTTTTTCAAGACTTTCCACTGCACAATGAATCTCACAAATCTAAATTAAAGAGAATATTCCAATTATTTTCCTCATAGGATCCCCATATCTCTAATTACTGAGGGACATAATCCTAGTATCCACCCTCAGAAGCAAGTGGTCTCAGAGGAACATGGTGTACCAAGTAGCCATGCATTTGACCCAGTCCTTTCAACTGAAAAATAAAAGACTATATCATTGAGTCATTTGAAGAAGTTAAACATTTCCTAGTAATGGCTTACTTTTAGGTAGATAATACTTTACAGGGTCAATGAAATCCACCTAAAAGTTGATTTGTCTTCCTCCCTCTTAATGCGCAATTTTGGCTCAGACATCAGTGTTCTGTACCACACTGTTTGGGAAGCTATTACTGACTCTCATTCAGGTTACAATGGGTGCTGGAAAATTGCCTTTCATAGTATTCAATTATTTTGTCTCAAAGCACTGCAATTGTTTAGAAAAAGCTTATGAGGCTCTGAACTTTGCCATAATCTCTTATGTACAAAAAAGCTGATATCATGCATGGTTCACTGTAATGCTGTATTTGTGTTATGCAATGCTTTGGGAATACATAAAGCTATTTGACTCCTGGTATTTCATAGTATTTGCTTGACATGTGACTTTTACCGAGTTCGTGACTATATCCATTTTAAGAGAACAGTACTTCATGGGTAACTAGGTGGCTCAGTGGATTGAGAGCTGAGCTCACCCCTCTTAGAACTAAATAAATCTAACTATAAAATAAAAAGGAAAGTTAAAGTGATGAATAGAATTTTAGAGAAGGGGAAAAGAAATTAACATATATTTTTTTCAATTATGCAAAATTATCCTTGTATTATGTAATCAAAAGTTCATACTACAAAAGTAGAAATACTATATATAACATATAGACATATTCCCTGTTTGAATATACTATCAACAAAATTAAATTTAATAGTCTATGAAGGGTAATTTTTCAAGTAACTGGAATTTAAATAACCTAATCCTAAAGAATTAATAAATCCAACAAGAAATCATAGAAACAGCCAAGAGTTTGATTAAAAATATTAACGATATTGAGATAATATAGCAAAATTGACAGGTGTGATAAAGGCTGGCACTAGAGAAAAAGTGCCAGAGTGAAGAGTATATGAAATTGATCACCTTGACAGGGGAGGGGCCCCAGGAATGGAATCCTGCGGAGAGAAGACTTTGGTGAGGAGAGCAGTGAGGGTCTCTCTGTCTTGAGACTTCGAAGAAAGAAGGTGGATAAAGACTTTCTCCTGAGGGTTACCCATTTTTCCTGCTGGTGACTGGAAATCATTCCCTCCAACACTTCCCAATTGAAGGGACTTTCTGAAGAGAAACCTGAGCAGACTTCAGCTCCTGTTGCCCAGGGGTGAGTCAACCTGACTTTCTCTCAGGGGGGGCTCAAGCTGCCAAGGCCCGAGTTCCCCCCAAACTTGAGGAGGGAAGAAAAGGGTTTAGATAGAGACACAGACCCCCGTTTCCCACTTTCCTTTTCCCATTCTTCCCTGCCCATTATTCCTTTTGTATTACCTGATTGAGTTGACATTAAAAGTTATCTGTTGCCCAAGCGGAGTGTGAGTGAATGGATCAAGAGGAGACCTTTTTGATCTCGAGTAGTGGAGGGGGGACAAGAGGGACAAGAGTGTATTGGGGAGAGCTGTTTTAGCTAAGGAGGGAAGGCAAAAGGGGGAAAATCTTCAAACCCCCTCTCCTCTCTCTGAGCCAACCCATTACAACTGCTGTCTCCCCTGAATCCTGCTTTGTGGAATAGGGCGTTCTCCTGTCTTTCCCTCTCTCTCCATACCTCAGGGTCCAAGCCTCCACTCAGGGTACATTCCCTTTCCAACTTTTTAATTTTTTTTAAAACACAGGATTCAGCCAAGAACTACTTAAGGAAAAACATATCTCTGAAAACATACATCAATAAAAGGAGAAAAAGCAAATGAATTAGTTGGGCAGGTAAATTTTTAAAAAATAGAAAAGGAAAATATTTAAAATCTCCAAACAAAAATCAAAATAGAAATCCTAAATTTGAGTGAGAATAATAATTTTTAAAATAAAATTTAAAATCTTTGAATAATGAAACAAAGTAATAGTTTTATGAAAAAACAATAAAATTAATAAAACATTGACTAATTTTATTTTTTAAAAAGAAAGAAAAATCAATTTACAAGAGCCAAAAATTAATACTGTATGTATAACCATTGGAGATGATATTAAATCAATTATTATGATCTATTTTGCCCAATATTCCAATAAAATTGATCATCTAAAAAGAATGGATGAATAACTACTAAAAAACACCTAAGTTTCCCAGATTAGTGAAAGAAGAAAAAGAATGCTTAAATAGCCCTATCTTAGAAAAGGATATTAAACAAACCATAAGTGATCTTCCTGAAAGAGGGTAAAAACAGAACCACATGAATTTTTCAAGCTAATACTACCAACTAATTAAAAAATCTAATAATTTATTTGTTTCTCTAATGCCTTTAATCACACAGTATCTTTTTAAAATGAAAAAAATGTACATGAATTACAGTTTCCTTTGTTTTTCTAACAAACATTTAAAATCAATGAATTCTAATGCTACATAAACTGTTTGAAACTTTGCTAAATAAGGTGTTCTGCTAAATTAATTCATGATGTACATATGATTTTGAAAACTAATATAAAGAAATCAAAAGAAGATATAAAATCACAAACCAATTTCCCTAATGAATATTGATGATATATCACAGTCAAGTACCAAGACAAGGTTGGAGCTGTACCCAAATGGTAGGGCTAGTTCAATATTAGGAAAAGGAAATAATTCTATAAATGACAACAATAACAAAAATTATGGATGAAATCAATAGATGTAGCATGTAATATTTATTGGGAAAGGAAAGGGAGAATTGGAAACAGCATGTAATATTTATTGGGAAAGGAAAGGGAGGATTGGAAAATGCAGGATAATGGGAGGTTTGTATGGGGTATTGAGGAGTTGTGGGGAGAGAGGGAATATTGCTTGGTGAGGCAAGGGAGGGAGATGCCCCCTGCTGAGAGGAAGCAGCAGAAGCAGAGGAAGTCTGATAAGGACTGTTTGTCCTGAAATGACTAAACTGAAGTTCAGCTCCCTCTATGACCAGAAAAGATAGTCCACTTATCTGACTGTGAATTCAAATAATATAAAGTTTAATAACTAGTTGGGATTGGAGTTTTTTCCTAAGCTTCAGAGTTGAGGTCAGGCCCCAAGGTTGGCGGAGGGTTCTCCCACTTCCGTCTACTCTATATCAGTACTGCTATATCAGAATCTTAGCAGTAGAAAGAAAGCAAACAAGAACAATTCTAACCTTCAGAAGCCTGTGTCTTCGTGCTGAACCAAGAAGAGCATGCCACCCCAGACTGGGCTGAATGGGCTCCTCCCTCCTCCAACACCAGGAAGCAAGACTATCCGGGCAGGAAGGAAGTGCTCATCACAAGACCCAACTGCCACTCCAAGCAGGATGGAAGTGCTAGTCACAAGACCCAACTGCCACACCCAGTTGTCCCTTCCCCCACCAACTATCAGTCTTGTTTCCTTTCCACAAGCAAGAATAATCTATAGTAGGTATAAACTAGGAGACTTTCCAATAAGATCAGTAGTAACACAAGGATATTCATTATTATCAATTTTTTATTCAATTTGTTTTAGAAATGCTAACTACAGAAATAATACAGGAGAGGCTATGTAGATCAGTGGATATCAGTCCAGGCCAGGAGATGAGAGGTCCTGGTTTGAAATTTGGCCTCAGACATTGGCTAGCTGTATGACCTAGAGTAAGTCATGCAAACCCAATTGCCTAGTATTTACCACTCTTCTGCCTTGGAATAAATACTTACTATCAACTTTAAGACCAAATATAAGGGTTTAAAAAGAAATAAAAAGGCAAGAAAACAAAGCTATCATTCTTTACAGATAGTATAATTATAGAACACAAGAAAATCAACCAAAGTTGTGAAATATAAAATAAATCTACATTAATATTCATAATTCCTACAATTAAAAGAAAAAAGAAAAGCAGGAAATTGGCAGGGGAGGGGGTGGGAAAATTACAGCGAGTTTCCCTGATAAATGTCTCATTTCTGAATTATGTAGAAAACTCAGCCAAATTTATAAAAATAAGAGACATTCCCCAATTGATAGATAAAGTATATTAATAGGCAATTTTAATTAATTTTAAAAGAAATCAATGTAAATTAGAAAAATACAAATTAAAATAACTACAAAGTACCATTTCACATGCATCATATTGACTGACAGAAAAGAAAAATGTCAAATGTTAGAGGGGATATGGCAAAATGCATTTCATAAAATAATGTTGATCAAGCTATGAACAAGTCCACCCATTCTGGAGAATAATTTAGAACTATGCCCAAATGACTATAAAACTAGACATAACCTTTGACCCATTGCTACCACTATGAGTTCTGTACCCCATACCCTCATTGTGCAATGAGATTTTTAAAAAGGAAAAGGACCAATGTATATTTACATGATTTCACACACTCAACAGGCATGATGTTTCTTGCCTTCAGAGTGGCTTGGGAGTTATTTAGAAAGAGGGAAAGAACTTGCAATTTAATATAAAATTAAAAAAAATGATGACCAGTAAAATTCTTAATTATTCTCAAGGAGAGAAAGCTTCACAATATCCACAAAAATTTTGGGAAGATCAGGGAAGCTAGGTGGCTGAGTATACAGAGAGCCAAATCTGGGGATAGAAGATACTGGGTTCAAATATGGCCTCAGATACTTCCAAGCTGTGTGACCTTGCCAAGTATGTAACCCAAAATGCCTAATTCTTACCTCTCTTCTTCCTTGGAACCAATACTTTGTATCAATTCAAAAACAGAAGACAAGTATTTTTTAAAGAAAATTATGAGAATATTAAGCTGAATCTCTCTGGCTAAGAATAATTAGACAGTTAAAGTCATATATAAGATAAAATTTAATTTTTTCTGGGCTCAAAACAGTCTCCATATTTGTACCTCTATTCAGCAATCTGAGATACCATAGAAATAACAGTTTTTCATCAGTTCTTTTATATTTATGATTTTTTGTCTTCTATTAAATCTAGTATTAAATGATATCTCAATGTACCTTAACTTAATATTGTCTCAATATCAAGACCTTTCTTGCCATATATGTTTTTCTTTGTTTTTAGAAACATAGCTTCCTTTAGTATTCATCAGTGACATATTTGTTATGATAAAAATTCTCTAGAGACTATAACTTTTTTAAAAATTTTATTTAATAAGATGATTTAGAATAATTTTCCATGATTACAAGACTCATGTTACTTCCCTCTCTTCCCCCTAACCCCACTCACTAACTATGACTCACAATTCAACTGATTTTAACATGTGCCATTGATCAAGACCCATTTCCTTATCATTAGTATTTGCAATAAGGTGATCTTTTAGAGTCCACTTTCCCAGCCATAGCCCCAACAACCCACATGATCAAGTGGTTATTTTTCTTCTATGTTTCTTTTTCCACAGTTCATCCTCTTGATGTGGATAGCTTCTTTCTCATATGTCCCTCCAAATAGTTCTGGATCATTGCATTGCTACTAGTAGAAAAGTCCATTACATTTTAATTTACCACAGTGTATCAGTCTCTGTGTACAATGTTCTCCTGGTTGAGTTCCTTTCACTCTGAATCAATTCTGGGAGGTCATTCCAGTTCACACAGAATTCCTCCAGTTTATTATTCCTTTGAGGACAATAGTATTCCATCACCAACAGATATCACAATTTGTTCAGCCATTCCAAAATTGGAGGGCATCCCCTCATTTTCCAATTTTTTGCCACCACAAACTTGTGCAGCTATGAATATTCTTGTACAAGTATTTTTCCTTATGATCTCTTTGGAGTACAAACTCAGCAGGGCTATGACTGGCTCAAAGGGCAGACAGTCTTTTAGTGCTCTCTGGGCATAGTTCCAAATTGTCTTCCAGAATGGTTGAATCAATTCACAACTCCACCAGCAATGCATTAATTTTCCAATTTTGCCACATCCCCTCCAACATTACTTACTTTCCTTTGCTGTCATGTTGACCAATCTGCCAGGTGTTTGGTGATACCTCAGAGTTGTTTTGATTTGCATTTCTCTGATTATAAGAGATTTAGAACATTTTTTTCATGTGCTTATTAATAGTTTGGTTTCTTATCTGAAAATTGCCTATTCATGTCCCTTACCGATTTATTAATTGGAGAATGGCTAGATTTTTTTGTACAATTGCTTTAGCTCTTTATACATTTGAGTAATTAGACCTTCATCAGAGGTTTTTGTTATAAAGATTGTGTCCCAATTTGTTGCTTCCCTTCTAATTTTGACTGCATTTTTTTTTGTACAGAAATTTTTAATTTAATGTAATCAAAATTATCTGTTTTGCATTTTGTATTTTTTTTCCAACTCTTGCTTGGTCTTAAAATCTTTCCTTTCCAAAAAATCTGATTTTTGTCAGTTTGTTTGTTAATATGGTTAATTATGTGCATGATTTTCCTGATATTGAACCATCCTCACATTCCTGGAATGCATCCTACCTGGGCATAATGGATAGCCCTCAAAATCACTTGCTGGAATCTTTTTTGGTAATATCCTATTTAGGATTTTCCCATCTATATTCATTAAGGAGATTGGTCTATACTTTTTGTTCTCTGTTTTTGACCTGCCTGACTTTGGAATCAGTACCATATTTGTGTCATCAAAGGAATTTGGTAGAACTCTTTCTTTGCTAATTCTGTCAAATAGTTTGTATAATATTGGGATTAGTTGCTCTTTGAATATATGATAGAATTCACTTGTGAATACATCAGGCCCTGGGAATTTTTTTTTCTCAGGCAGTTCTTTGATGGCTTGCTCAATTTTTTCCCCTGATATTGGGTTGTTTAGGTATTCTATTTCTTCTTCTGCTAATCTAGGCAATTTATATTTTTGTAAATGTTCATCCATATCACCTATATTGCCATGTTTATTGCCATATAATTGGGCATAATACTTTTTAATGATTGCCTTAATTTCCTCTTCATTCGAGGTGAGGTCTCCCTTTTCATCCTGGATACTGTCAATTTGGTTTTCTTCTTTCCTTTTTTTTATTAGACTGACCAGTAATTTGTCCATTTTATTTGTTTTTTCAAAGTACTAGCTTCTAGTCTTATTTATTAAATCAATGGTTCATTGACATTCAATTTTATTAATTTCTCCTTTGATTTTTAGAATCTCTAATTTAGTTTTCATCTGGGGATTTTTAATTTGTTCACTTTCTTATTTTTTAATTTGCATGCCCAATTCATTGACCCCTGTCCTCTCTAATTTATTAATATATGAAATCATGGATATAATTTCCCCCCTGAGTACTGCCTTAGCTGCATCCCATAGATTTTGAAAGAATGTCTTTTCATTGTCATTTTCTTCAATGAACTTATTCTTTCTATGATTTGTTCTTTAACTGATTTTGGAGAATCTTATTATTTAATTTCCAATTTATTTTTTATTTGTCTCTCCATATACTTTTACTAAGTATTATTTTTATTGCATTGTGATCTGAGAAGGTTGCATTTATTAATTCTGCTCTTTTGCACTTGTTTGCAATGTTTTGATGCCCTAATACATGGTTAATCTCTGTGAATGTACCATGTGCTGCTGAAAAGAAGGTATATTCCTTTTTGTCCCTACTTATTTTCCTTCACATATCTACTAACTCTAATTTTGTAAAATTCATTCACTTCTCTTACCTCTTTCTCATTTATTTTTTGGTTCAATTTATCTAATTCTGATAGAGGAAGTTTCAGGTCTTCCACTAGTATAATTTTTCTATGTATTTCATCCTTGAGCTCTACTAGTTTCTCCTTTAAAAATTTGTATGCTATGTCATTTGGTGCATACATGTTGAGTACTGATGTTTTCTGGGGTGTATGGGGTACTTAGGGAGGAGTAATATCTTTGGTATGGAGGGCTTGTCGTGCCCTCCTAGGGCAGCTCTCTAGCCTCTGACCCTCACCTGCCACTCAGCTCTCACTTGTGGCTCTTAGTAGCTGCTAGCATGCGGCAGCAGCCACACCCCAGGCGCCAGCTTCAACAGGCCAGCTAAATCTTGTGAGGGTAGCCATCGGGTCGTCATCGACCCCTGGTGAACCAGGGCCTTTCTCACCTAGCATGTGAAGATTGTTTTGGCGGAACAGGCTGAAGAAACCAAGAAGAAAGTTGAACGGCTGAGATGGCGATACAGCAAGGCACTGTGGAGTGCTTAGGGCGTGTTGGAGCACAAAAGACAACATGGCCATCCAATGCAGCTGAGGAAGTCTCCAGGTGTAACGACTTTTCGTGCCAATGGACCCAGGCTTCCAATGCCGAGAGTGGGATTGTCTCTGTGCATCGACTTTTCCACTTAAATCTTCATGCATAAGTGACTTTGTGCACAAAAACACACAAAGACAATCGTCATCCTCGGTTACCGAGAGACTACTACTAATACTACTACTACTGATATTTCCTTGTCTATACTGCCTTTTATCAGTATGTAATTACCTTCCCTATCTCTTTTAACTAGATGTATTTTTACTTTGGCTTTGTCAAATATCATGATTGTGATTCCTGCCTTCTTTTTATCAGTTGATGCCCAATAGATTTTGTGCCATCTGCTTACTTTTACCCTATGCATATCTACCTTTATCATGTGTGTTTCTTGTAGACAACATATGGTAGGATTTTGGTTTCTTATTCACTCTGCTATTTGCTTTAGCTTTACTGATGAGTTCATCCCATTCACATTCAAAGTTATGATTATTACCTGTGTATTTCCCAACATTTTAATTTCCTCTCCTTGTCCTGCTCTTTCCTCTCTTATTATTTTCTTCTATACCAATGTTTTGTTTTTAATCAGTCCCCCTAATCCCCACCCCTATTTTACTTTCCTTTCTCCCCCCTCCCTTTTTATTCCTCTCTTAATTTTCTATTGGATTTTTTTTAGCTAACCCACACACTCACCCCCTTGAATTATTTCCCTCCCCACTCTCCCTTTTTGCCCCCTCCCTATTTATCCCCCTTTTGTTTTTTTTAAGCCTATCAAATTCTCTTCTCCCTCTTTCTCCCCCCCCCTTTTCTTAAACTCCCCTCCCCACCCCGCCACCTTAGTTTTCCCCTCTCAGCTTCCCTATAGGGTAAGATAGAGTTCAATACCCAATGGATCTAGATGCTCTTTCCTCTTGGAATTAATTCCACTCAGAATAAGTTTTGAGTATTACCCATTAGCACTCTTTTGCTCTCTGGATCTGGAGAGGCTTTTGCCCTGAGGATATTTTCCCCCAGTCCTCAGCAGTGTCCAGATGCTCTTAGCTGCAGGTCCAGCCCCCAAGAAGTTAAAGATTGCCTTGCAGAGATCTGGGTGTAGAATGTAGGCAAGTGTCTATATTAAACACTGGAGAAGTTTTTGTCCAGAGGCTATTTTTCGGGTCTCTATAACATTTTGTTTTGAGCCTCCCCTCTGTGCCCAAGCTATGTGCCCTATCTCCATATTTTCTCTGCCTCCTGGGGTACCTAGTCTTACTGTTCTTATAGGCAAGCCTGGCCCCTGAGAACTTAGAGGTTTCCTGGAAGAGGTCTGGGTGTGAGGTGTAGGGAGGTCTCTGTATTGAGCACTGGAGAAATTTTAGCCTGAGGGCTTTTTTCAGTTCTCTGTGGCATTTTGCTGGGGGCAGACTCCCTCTCCCCAAGGTTGGCAAATCCCTGTCTCCACATTTCCTCAGCCTCCCAGTGTTCTGAGTCATTTCTCTTAGAGGTAAGTCTGTGTTGAACTCAGCCATCCTCCCTCCTAGACCTTAGAAGTTTGTTCTGTGTTCACTTGGACTCTGGAAGGGTTGGAGAAGTGGGGTAGGGCTGGTGAGCTCCCCCCTTGGTGGGGGAAATGTCGTCCCCTTTTAGCGTGGAAATGCCCTAAAGTTGCCTACCTTCTGTACTGTGCCCTACTGTGGAACTCCTTCACTTGTTTGATTTTATTTTTGTCTATTTGAGGCATTCTGTCTCAATTGGTAGGGAGATGAAAAGCTCTGCTTCTACTCAGTAGCCATCTTGACCAGGAAGTCTCCTGGAAACTATATCTTAAATTATAATTATTTATTAAAAAACAAAAAGCAGTTTCTATAACAAAAGGGCACCAGCATTATGTGGCTGTCAATTCCCTTAGTAGAGTCCTCCCTGAGCTGGCTATGCCAGCTGTGCAGCCAGATCATAGGGATGCCTGGGTTCTCTTAGCCAACTCTTCTCTCCACAATTCCCACATCAATAGAACTATGTTCTTTCCAGACTCTAATTTTTTTTCCCTCATGACATCCTTTTCTTAAGCCCCTCTGATTTGGAGAACTCCAACCTCAGTCTCGATAGGAGCAGGACTTCCAGTCACCAGGAGTCACTACATGGTCCTTAGAATGGCTACACCACACAAGTATAGCATCTCCCGGCATGGTAGGGAGGACATTACCTATCAGCTATTAAATTTTGGTTCAGAAGTAAGATCCTTTTATTTAAAATCCAGTCATGGTATACCAAAAAAAAAAAAAAAAGATGAACTAGTCTTAAATTTTCACAATCTTGCGGGGGTTGGGGGGAAGAGAAGAAAAGAAAATGATCTTTGTTTCCAATGAATAATGTTTGGAAATGACCAAATAAAACAATGTAAAATGATGACAATAAAAAAAAATAAAAGCTAAGTAGAAGGGGCAAAAAAAAAATTTACACAATCTTCACATGTTCACTTTAATTCATTGGGAGTCATTCTTCTCCCCAATGCATCCTTCTATATATAGTAAATATGTATGTGTAGATAGATAGATAGATAGATAGATAGATAGATAGATAGATAGATAGATGGATAGATAGATACATTTCAGGATTGTCTCACAAGGATACAAAAGGTCCCAAAGCTATTGTACGCTTTATGTTGAGACTAGCTTTGGGTGTTTTTAATATTTTTTAAATGATTGATAATGAACATAGATGGAAAAATCTTAAATAGGATACTAACAAAAGGACTCCAGCAAGGCATCACAAGGATTATTCACTATGACCAGGCAGGATTCATACCAGGAATGCAAAGATGGTTCAATATTAGGAAAACCACCCACATAATTGACCTTATGAACAAGCAATCTAACAAAAAACACATAGTTATCTCAATAGATGAAGAAAAAGCCTTTGACAAAATACAACACTCATTCCAATTGAAAACACTAGAAAGTATAGGAATAGAAGGGCCTTTCCTAAAAATAATAAACAGTATATATCTAAAACCATCAGCAAACATCATCTGCAATGGGGATAAACAAGAAGCCTTTCCAATAAGATCAGGAGTGAAACAAGGATGCCCATTATCACCTCTATTATTTAACATTGTACTAGAAACACTAGCAGTAGCAATTAGAGAAGAAAAAAGAAATTGAAGGTATTAAAATAGGCAATGAGGAGACCAAGCTTTGAAGATGATATGATGGTCTACTTAAAGGTTCCTAGAGAATCAACTAAAATGTTAGTGGAAATAATCAACAACTTTAGCAAAGTTGTAGGCCACAAAATAAACTCGCATAAGTCATCAGCATTTCTATATATCTCCAACCCAGTTCAGCAGCAAGAATTAAAAAGAGAAATTCCATTTAGTCACCCGAGACAATATAAAATACTTAGAAATCTATGTACCAAGACAAACACAGGAACTATATGAACAGAACTACAAAACACTCTCCACACAATTAAAACTAGATCTAAATAATTGGGAAAACATTGATTGCTCATGGGTAAGATGAACTAACATAATAAAAAGGACAATACTACCCAAACTTATTTACTTATTTACTGCCATACCCATTGAACTATCAAAACTCTTTTTACTGAATTAGAAAAAAAAAAAGCAACATAACAAAGTTCATTTGGAAGAACAAAAGATCAAGGATATCCAAGGAAATAATGAAAAAAAATGTGAAGGAAGGTGGTCTTACAGTCCCAGATCTCAAACTTTACTATAAAGCAGTGATCATCAAAACAATATGGTACTGGCTAAGAGACAGTAGGAGGATCAGTGGAATAAACTTGGGGTAAGTGACCTCATAAAGACAGTCTATGTATGATAAACCCCCAAATCCCAGCTTTTTGGACAAAATCCATGATTTGACAAAAAGTTCTGGGAAAATCAGAAGACAGTATGGGAGAGATTGGGTCTGGATCAAATCTCACACCCTATACCAAGATAAACTCAGAATAGGTGAATGACTTGAATATAAAGAAGGAAACTATAAGTAAATTCAGAGAACACAGAATAGTATACTTGAAAGATTTTAAGACCAAGCAAGAGTTTGAAAAAATTACAAATTGTAAAATAAATAATTTTGATTACATTAAATTTAAAAGAAGTTTTTATACAAACAAAACCATTACAACTAAAATTAGAAGAGAAACAACAAATTGGGGGAAATCTTCGTAACAAAAATGCCTGACAAAGGTCTAATTACTCAAATTTATAAAGAGCTAAATCAACTGTACAAAAAATCAAGCTGTTCCCCAATTGATAAATGGGCAAGGGACATGAATAGGCAATTTTCAAAACTGTTAATAAGCACATGAAAAAATGTTCTAAATCTCTTATAATTGGAGAAATGCAAATCAAAACAACTGAGGTACCATCTCACACCTAGCAGATTGGCTAACATGACAGCAAAAGAAAGTAAGGAATGTTGGAAGGGATGTGGCAAAGTTGGAATGCATTGCTGGCCGGGTTGTGAACTGATCCAACCATTCTGGAAGGCAATTTAGAACTATACCCAGAGGGCACTAAAAGACTGTCTGCCCTTTGAGTCAGCCAAAGCACTGCTGGGCTTGTACCCCAAGAGATTATAAGGAAAAAGACTTGTACAAGAATATTCATGGCCACGCAAGTTTGTGGTGGCAAAAAATTGGAAAATGAGGGGATGCCCTCCAATTTTGGAATGGCTGAGCAAATTGTGGTATATGTTGGTGATGGAATACTATTGTGCTCACAGGAATAATGAACTAGAGGAATTCCATGTGAACTGAAAAGACCTCCAGGAAATGATGCAGAGTGAAAGAAGCAGAACCAGGAGAGCATTGTACACAGAGACTGATACACTGTGGTACAATAGAATGTAATGGACTATTCTATTAGAAGCAATTTAATGATCCAGGACAATTTGGAAGGATTTATGAGAAATAACACTATCCACATCCAAAGGAAGAACTGTGGGAGCAGAAACATAGAAGAAAATCAACTGCTTGATCACATAGGTTGATGGAGATACGATTGGCTATGTAGACTAAATGATCACCCTAGTGCAAACATCAACAACTGGGAAATGGGTTTTGATCTAGGACACATGTAAAACCCAGTGGAATTGCACGTCAGCTATGGGAGGAGGTTGGGGGGAGGGGAGGTAAGGAACATGATTCTTATAACCAAGGGAAAATGTTCTAAATTGACTAATTAAATAAAATTAAAAAATAAAATAAAATACTACACAGAAAACTGAAAAAATAAGATAAAATAAAACTTAAAAGGGAAAAAAAGAATGATTGATAGTTTCATTGACAAGGAGCTATTAGGTGACATTCTCCTATTTGACACAAAGTTTTACAGTCAAAATAAAATATTCTTATGTGGGGAGGACATAAGAGAATTGATGAATCAACTCCCACAGTTCAATTTGTTACATCAAAAGCCTCACTTAAGTTTCATGATATAGTGTCTGATTTCTGCAGGCATCTTCCATTGCTTCCATTCCATCTTTTTAGTCCACCTGGAGTCTTAATGGTTCTTATAGCATTTTCTCCAGAAGATCTGCTTTTCCAGTCCAGGTAACTGGCAGTATCTTTCCCTAAAATTTCTTTAAAAGAATCTTAATATGAAGAATTTATAAATCATTAGAATAGCTCCACAATCACCCCCCTTAGGAGGATGGGATGCTGCCCAGGAACTAACCTATACATAAGCACTTATATAACTTGACAGTAATATAAAAGAATGTTCCAAAATAGTATATATCCTTATATAACAACAATAGACTTTGTATAGCTAGGTTAATTATTTAATAATGCATTAAATAAATAATCTAAATAATTTATAAATCACTTTTCCCAAAAAACAAGAAAATATGTGTATATAATTATATGTACATATATATGTACATATAATCATTAAAAGTCCCTGATACTTATCCACTTTCTAATGGAGATGGCTTATAAACTACAAGCATGTAGGTCAGGTGAAACAATATTTCATTTATACACCATCTACCATGATCAAAGAAAGTTTTATACTATAAAAATAAATTTGATGAGTTGTAAAAATAAAATATTTAGATGGAAAAACTGTTCCAATATAGGTTCAAAATTGTTTCAAAACTGTTTAACTCACCAATCAAGTTCAAACTGTTCAAATACTTTTAACAGAGGTAATCAAAAGTATCCTCAGTGATAAAATGAAGCTCAAATGTGAACTTCCCTTCAGGGACAGGTGCAAGGATGCTAAAGAGACTCTTATTACAACAATAAAGTATTTATTGAAATATATAAGGTTAAAAAAAGGATTTCGAATTCTAAGGGATTCTAAATCCACCCAAATAAACTTCTAGGTTCTGCAAGGACCCGCTTCTCCTGTGTTTCACAGGCTACACTAATCCTCCTTGATCCGACTAGCCCGAATTTTTAATATTTAAATAAAAACTACTGGTATTATTCTCATAAATCTTAACTTTGCCTTCAAATTATAAAATAGTAAAGGATAGTTGGTTGAGTCTCAACAAGAATCAAATTGGGACTCTGAATCTTAACAGACTCAGAGTCCAAACCAAAAATCAGGTTTTTCTTTGGTCTTCTCAGAGTTAAACAATTTAAAACCACAATAGATATTCAATAGTGTTTCCCAAATTGGGAAAGGAAAACGCTGAGCTCTTTCATGTCTTTCCCTCAGACAGAGAGAGAGGAAAAGATGTTTCCTCCTCCAGCCCTGAGAGAGAGTCTCTGAGAATGTATCTCTTGCCAACTGCCAGAGAGCAACTCCCAGAGAGAGTAATTGACATAGAAAAATGGTTATAACTGTCACATCTGAAATTAACACACTACCTCAGCTCTGCTTCAAACTCCAGTCCTTTTCTCAAGCAGCCACTTTACTTCTTATCTGTAAACTAATAAAACATTACTTATTTTCTAATATCCTCCTTATGGTACCAAAAAAAAAGTGGGAGAGAAGTATGAAAAAAGGGGAATGTGATCCCCTAGTCTGATTTCTACTTCATATTAGACATAAATGTTTGTTTTAAGCTTCCATTTCATATTGTGGAAAGGAAAACTGAAGCAGTTTTGAACTTTCTGCCACTCAGGTAGAACAAACAGCAGTTGGAATGTTAGAGAGAACATATTGACAAGAATGAAAGTTGGTAGGGGAGGGAAACTTGGAAAGTAACAGTTGGTCTGGGGGCTCTCTTTCTTGGCCTTTGGATTGGAAGGAGCACTTTCTCACTATCTCTGGATGAAAGTGCCTCTATTCCTAGATATTTCCCAACTGTGTGCTCTACCTGGATTCCTGTGATCTTGTCATCGAACAAAAGGATTTAAGGGGATCAATTTGAACTGTAAGGCCAGTCTTTAGAGGAGTCAGCCCAAAGAGACAGGCCCAACCAGCTCTGAAAGTCAGAACTTTTTCTTCCTCTTGCTATCTACTGCTAAAGACTTTGAATTTAAGAAAACTAGCACAGGTTAGCATAGAGAGGAATAAAAGAAACCCTCCACCAGCCTTTGAGGTCTGGCCTCAGCTCAAAAACTGAGAGAGACTCAAACCCAATCTAGGGAAATCCAGATTCCCTCTTCCCTGATACCTCCCCAATCCAAACTTGTTATTAAAATTTATCTTTATTTATTTAAATAAACTGTAGTCAGATAAGAGGAGAACAATCATTTCAGGGGAACACAAAGGGAGCTGAACCTAAGGATAGCCATTCAGCCATAAAGGGTCTTATTGGACCCCTACCAGGTGACTTCATTGGTGGAGGGGAGGGGAGGCTTGTCCCTCAGGAGGGTCTGTACTTACCTGCTCTGGGGTATCTTCAACATCAATCAATAGAGAAGACATCCTCTCAGGCTATCATAGGTGGCCCATTCCTCGGGAACCCCATTTTTCAAAGATAGCTTCTCAGCAGTGGGTATCTCTCTCTTTTTACCTCAGCAGCAGTCATATTCCCTCTATCCCTTATAACATTCCATGTTACAAAAACTTCCCTATCCCCTATCCCTCATCAATCCTCTACAATTCCTTTAACTATTACAATATATAAAATGTATATGTTGTATTTTGTAATAAGATAAAGATTTAAGTAGTATAGAAATGATCTATGTGTAGTCTCCAAATTTGGTAAAAATAACACTTATGATATTATGTCCCCCAAATCTGGTGAACAACTGACAAGCACTTGCAAATGATTTTATATTTGATAGAAAAGTTTCCTTTCATCATAAATAGGTAACCAGTCACCATTTAGAATTTGGGTAACAGAACAAAAGAAACTCACTGGAGGCCACAAGGCTTCAGATGCACCTTGGATTTCAACTGAGGCTGACACTTGCATTCCCCACACTTGAGAATCAAGTGTTCCCTATATTTATTTGAAGGCAGTGCTGATTGACAGAGATTTGAATACTTGCCAGGGAAACCACTCTAAAGGAAAATAAGAGGCTTTTGGCTGGGAAGAGAGTGAACATTGTCATTGAGTACTAATATGAGGCATTTCCCCATACATTTTAGGAAATCAGGTTGGTATATGTTTCTAATGTGATTAATATATTAATTATCTGATAAATATTATAAACTAATGATTACATGCATTTGGTTAATTAGTCAAGTTACAAAAATAAAGAAGTATACTTTAATTAGTGTTTCCATCACAGGTTAGCAAATGTAATGTTAAACTGGTTTTGCATGTTCACAATATGTCACACCTTCTTTTCTCCCTTTCTATATGTCTCTATCTTCAAAAGTTATATAAATATTTGCTATATCCACAAATGAAGGGTTTATACCACAAGTAGGGAGGAGGTAAACAATGAATTCTTAAAAGAAGAGCTAAAATATTAGCTACATTTTGCCCAAGATGGGAATGATCAAATAAGTGAATGAATAAAGAAGCATTTATAGGTGTCTTATATAAAGCACAAGAGATGAAACAACACATTGTTTCCCAAAAATCTTAGTATGGTTTTAGGTTTTAATAGCCTCTAAGATTTTTAGGAGACCCTATATAAAAGCAAAAAAGGCCCTGTCCACAAGGAATTTCCATTTTAATATAGGAAGAATGACAAAGTGTGTGTGGGGGGGTTATTATTTATATGCTTTCTTTATATATGATCTTTACAAAAAACAAATTCCAAATTGCCATGCCAATGCTATACTAACTACTAATATAAAAATGCCACAAAGAATTCTGTTCATGGGGAAAATGATGAAAACAGCTATTTTTCTGCTTACAAATTTTCTGATTTAAATTTGTAACTAAACCATATCTCTTTGTGAAATATTAGTTGTCAGAGAGAAGGCAGACCAACAGATAGACTAGCTAAGTTCATTTTTCTCTCTGTGTAGTATCATGTAAAGGGTATGAACTGGTTGAGGAAATCAGGTTTCTCCCAGGCTGGTTTACATTCAGGAGTTCTTGAGCATGCAAACTATTTATTAACTAGAGACTCAGCTCCTGTTCAATATTGGATCATACAAATAGCCTAAAGGAAAGGAAAACAAAGCTCCCTACCCTTTTCTGGCTATAGAAAATGACCCTTGGCACCAGACAAGTTGTGTCAAGCTGCTACTTGATCATGAGCTTGACCAAGGCAACATGCTCTAAAACCTCAAAAGAAAGAAAACTCTAGTAGCCAAAAATTAAGTCAGTCTGCCATTACAAAGTCTAATAAGCTTGATAAGTAAATCGAACTCCAATGTCAATCACAGTTGAGTAATTGAGGTGAAATTATTCTAGGTTGTGCTAAGAAGATTCAGAACCATGAACTACAACGAGAATTTTTATGGTCAAGGGCAAATATTTAGGTCACTTAGGCTTTTAGTAACTTCAGCCACAAATGGACCAATAGATAATAGCACTTTTAGAAGCATTGTCTTCAAAAGATCATTGGAATTACTTGTCACTTTCAATAAATATTTCTATTTATAGTAAATGCAAAGATATGAACTATGATTGACTGCAACCATTAGTATGATTGAATTATGTTAGTGATCATCTCCCTTAAAGGAATACCAAATGTTCAATATAAATTATCAGTATCTCAGGATCAAAAATATAAAAATCAGAAGGAGCATACAAAGCCATCCAGTCTCTTACCTGACCAGCAATCACAACAAAACAAAACAAAATCAGCAATTAACTATGCAGTCATCACACAAAAATCTTCAGGTTGTTCTACCTATCCAAGTAGTTCGTTCTTCTATGGAAGAGTTATAATTTTTATATATTTTTGTCTTTACATAATGTTGAAATCTGCCTCTCTTCAATATCTATCTATGCCCCTAGTCATATCATCTAGGGCCAAAAAGAAATTTTGATCCCTCCTCAGCATGATAAAATATGAAATAGCTGGAAGCAACTGTCATATTCCTTATTTCGTCTCATTTTAGGTGAATCATAAGTCCATTAAATTTCTTCATCAAGAATGTTCTTCTTTGGGAGGTCCTAGGTTCAAATCTGGTCTCAGACACTTCCTAGCTCTGTGATCTTGGGCAAGTCACTCAACTCACACTGCATAGCCCTTTCCAGTAGTCTGCCATAGAACCAATACACAATATTTATTCTAAGACAAATGGTAAGAGTTTTAAATTAAAAAAATAATTTCATCACTTTCCTATGGACTTAACATTCCCTAATTTCCTGTTTATATTATATATATATATGTATATATATTTCACTTTTTTGATAATATACTTCTTTTGATATGAGCATCTCTCCTACCCCTAACCACTTATAGCTTTCCTGTATGTGTTGTTTTTCTCAACTAGCTTACTGATTGTGGTGTTTATTCATACATATAACCCCCATCCTTAACACAATGCCTAGAATATAGTAATCATTTAATAAATATTTTGCATATCTATTTATCTTTTCTCTATCTCCATACATCCATCAATTTATCTGTCTGCTACTTTTCTAACCTATTTCTCTAGCCTGTAGAAAACACTTTGTTTTTTTTTACTTCTGGCAGAAAGTTATATGTAGGTGAAGCCTTGGGACTTAAAAATGTAAGGAATCTTGGGAAGATTTAGTCATCTACTGCATTCTGGTGATCCACCACCTTGACAATCTAGCCTAACTCTGAGGAAGTTCTAGATAGCAGTAGAAAGTTTCTTTAAGCCAAAATCCTAGAATGCTGGTTTTATTGAATGCATGTGAGACAGTCAAATGACCAAAGAAGTAGAATGAACTCTCCATAGAAAACTTTTCAAGGAGATAAAAAGTAGATAGATCTTTTTAGGTAAGTACATTTCCACTCATGAATCAGCTTCTGTTTATTGGTCAGGGAGTGGCAGAGTGGTTTAATTGCCTGTTAGAGTCAATGAAGAAAATTTTATTTTGCTACTGCTAAAACACTTGGGCAACCTTCCCTAAAATAAATTCCACCTTTCTTTAGGAATTCCCAGCAACTAAGTGCTCACTCAGAACAGAAAATGAGATCTAAAATCTGGGTAATTCTTAGCAAATTATGACCCACTTTATACTGCCATTATCATCATTGTAAGAAAAAAAAAAGAAAGGGATAATACAGTACTAAAGTGGTTTTTTTGTCCTTTTTTTTAAGGGTGGCCTTTTATTTATCTTTGTTTCATGCATTCAGGTAAGATTATCATTCATGGTTTTAAAAATAAATCTGTAATAGAGTGCCACCATCACTAGAATTTTGTTGTGTAGTAGTATGCTATTCAACACATTATGTAAATGATTTAAAGCCAGAAGTGACATATTTATCAAATTTGGAGGTGACAGAAAGCTAGACTATTGTCAATGAGATTCAATCAATCAGTGGACAAGCTTTGATTAAGTACTTACTATCTGCTAGGAGAGAAGCTAAGTGTTAGAATGGATAGAATGCCAGGACTGCAGTCAGAAAGATTCAACTCCCTGAGTAAAGATCTGGTATTAGACATTTACTAGCTTGTGGCCCAGAGCAAGTCATTCAACTGTGTCTGCCTCAGTTTCTTCATATTTAAAATGAGTTAGAAAAGAAAATGACAAGTCATTCCAGTTTGTTTGTTTGTTTGTTTGTTTTGTTTTGTTTTTTTGCCAAGAAAACCCCAGATGGGCTTATGAAGAGTCAGACACAACTGGAAAATTACTGAACAACTACATGTGCTAAGTGATGCATTAAGTGTTGGAGATAAAAAGACAAAAGTGAACAAAAGGAAGAATTAGAGGGCATATGTAAATTCAATTCAATCCAGTGTAACTATATTTTCATTTTGCTAATTTTTTCAATTAACAAGAAATCCATTTTTCTTTCTCTCATTTCTATTACACATTAAAAAACTCTTGTAATAAGTATATATAATCAAGCAAAATATTCCCCATATGATCCATATTTTATTTATATATGTATTTATAATATAAATATGTATGTATAAATATTATATATGATATAATTATTGTTGATTCCTAGAGAAGGTAGAATTATTTTTAGGGAAGGCTAACTAACTTTTTAGAAATAGGAAAATAAAATTTTCTTAGTTGTCTTTAATTGGCAATGTAAGGGTTAAAATAGGGGGTTTCACAAAATAAGAGAGTAGCTTTTAATAATTTAAGTGTTAATGAGAATATGGTAGTTGTAAATTAATATTATCCCTTTAAGTCAGAGAAAAGAAAATTTCTAGCACCTTTTAACAATTAACCATTTAGTTTAATTAAAAGAGAGAGTAAAAGAATATAGTAAAATGAATATGGGGAAGTATAGGAAAGAGGCAGAGAAAGAAATTTTCCTAATTTCTATACTAGTTATCCTATAACTAGCTATAACTACCTATATTTGCCAGTAATAACTGCTGTTAAAGAAAGTCCAGCTGATCACGCTTTGGTTCAGTGATCTCCCAACCACCAACTAATCACCAACCCACACCACCAGCAACCAACCCCCAATGACCAACTCATACTTCCAACTTACATCCAACTTCTCCACAACTGCCAGCCCTAACTATGAGCAACTGACAGACCAACCAACTCATGCTGGTCTCTTTTATAACTTTTTCTTTCCTCACTTCCTGTCTCTATGTTTCCTCCTTCCTGTCTCTATGGTTTCTCCTTCCTGTCTCTATGGGCTGGTTGATCCCTTCACATCTCTATGGTAAGAGGACCTCCAGGTCCCCTGTTAAATTATAAAAGGAATAAAGAATTCCTTTTTACAGCAGTTAAATTTTTCTATCTCTCGCTAATCAACAAACAAGCTGATTTGTTAGTGGAAATATCCTTACCTTATGAAATTTACCCACCTTTTGTCTCTTTGCAAAGTTTATATATATATATATATATATATAACATATGTAATAGATTATGTAAATTGTATCTATACAATCTATACCATGTACATTTTATATATATGCATGTATGCATGTGTGTATGTGTATAAAATTCTGTAGCCTGAGTCCAACATCTTTCTGTCAGGAACTGGGTGACATGTTTCACCATGAGTCCTCCAGAATCACAACATTTCATCAGATTGACCTGAATTCTTATATTTTAAATATTAAACAAACACTTATTAATATGCTTACTATATTTAAGGTAATATAATAGAAACTTAGGCTAAAAAGACATAATGAAAAAACAGACCCTGCCCTCAGGAAGTTCATATTCTATTGGGAAAATGTAAGATCCACAAGTAAGTGGATACCACCTAGGTCAAGGTAGGAAAAATCCCTAATAAATCAAGAGACCAGGAATAGTTTCAGCTGAAAATTAATGTCAAAGATGAGCCTTGAAGGAAACTAAATGTTTTAAAATATATTGGTGGTGAGGAAAAATGCATCCTATCCCTAGTACACAGACTATGAAATGGCTTAATTCCCCTCCTAGTTCTAATTCTCACTCTCCAGATTTTGCAACTCTGCCTCAATTGTTTTCTCACCCTAGAATTTTGTTTGCCCTGCAGCCTTCTAACCCTGCGACATTGCTCCACTCCTAACATGTCCTTCTCCTTTGGGTGAGTTACTCCTAGAATTTATATTTTAATAAAGGGCCATGGATATTTACCTTTCTTTTAAACCATTGCCTTCTGTTTTAGAATTGATACTTAATATTGGTTACAAGACAGAAGAGCAGTAAGGGCTAGGCAACTTGGGATTAAGTGAATTGCCCAGAGTCACCCAGCTAAAAAGTGTCCGAACTAAGATTTGAACTTACAACCTCTCATCTCCAGCCCACAACATTTATCTTTAATTCTTCTCCAGGCTCTGCTTCTATCTCTCCAGATTTTGTTTCATGGGTATTGTCCTTAAACCCTCTTCCCCAACATACATACTTTTCATCTGTTTCCTGTATGTTTCCTTATGCCATTAAAATGTATGCTACTTGTGGGGCAAGATCATCTTCCTTCTTTTTCTTGTATGTATATCATCACAACTTAGTACAGTCAGTACCTGACACATGATAATTGCTTAATAAATGTTTGTTGACTTTTGACCCAGAAGGTGGAATGAGTTCTAAGTGCAACAAGTAAACTGTAAGAGATTAATGCTGCAGAAAACCTGGAAAAGCAGATGCAATGAATGGAAGCTTGAAGATCTGTCCACCAAGGAAAATTCCAGAGCAGAATGTGACCAAGAGAAGGCAGTTGAACAAGGAGACACAAATTTCTTCTTAGGCACTCTTTTTCCTGGTACTTGAGGAGAAAGAGCTAAAGCAGATTTTCTCTGCCTTTCTCTCTGATAGTCTTGGAGCTTGGCTTTGAAGACCTTTTAAAGCTGTTAATAATATCCCTCTTAAAGACTATACAACTTTTCTTATTCATCATAAGATTTATAATAGATTAGGGAAATCCTGAATTCCCTCTCTCCTATCCAAATTCCATTTACCCTTCCTTCCTTAAAATAAATCCCTATTTCTGGTATTTTAGAGAGTGAGGTATCTGTTAAATTTTCAGTCAACTTACCCATTCTGAATCCCAGCTTGAATTCCAACTGAAAAGGACAGCAGAAGTTGGTGGAGGGGAGGAGGGGAAAAAATTCTGTCTTCCCATTACCTTATTTCTCTATGTGTTTGCCCAGGACTTCCAATTATGTTACTGCTTGTGCTATAAAAACCCCAGTAAAGAAAGCACCTAATCCAAAACGTGTTTGAATATTACAGAGGACATGAGAGGAATAATGTGAAATAAGTCTGGAAATGTGGCCAGATCCAGGTTTTGAAAGTCCTTCATTGCCAATATGAGGAATTTGAATTTTCCCAGAGGAAATTAACAGTTACTGATGGACTATGATTTCTTTTTTGATCCTATTTTTTATAAGGAATTGATTTGATTTATTCTATGTGACCAAAGAGATCACAGAGGTCAACTATAAAAGGAATGAATAGAAGCTGCAGAAAGGGAGATTCTGACAATGTAAAGAAGAAAAAAGTAGAGCTATTCAAAAGTCAAATTCACTGCCTCAAGTGGAAGTGTGTTTTCCTTCAAAAGCAGAATCTGTAATGTTGTAAATGGGACTAACTAACCTCTGGATTTCCTTTCCAATGCTTACATTCTCTCATTCATATCCCTGAAAATAGCCTTCAGGACTTGAAAGACGGTGACCAGAAACTGCCTACAATATAAATATTGCTAATGCCCAAGGACATCACTTTTTCATTCCTTCTGTGTCTATTATGCCCTGTGACACCAATTACAATCATCCTTTAATAACCCGCAATAGATTCAAAATCTCTTTTATCTTTGTGTAGACCATGTTCAAACCAAAGGTTGCACTGCCAAACCCCAGACCAATTTTATTGAAGAAGAGTGGCAACCTCCCTATCCTACAACTACTGCAATTCCACTTCTTGCTACAGTTTTCATGAGCAGGATGAACTTGAAGTGAAATAGATGTTGAGCATTTCATTAATTCTCAAGGAACTACCTTATTAACTTCTAGGCAACAAAATAATTCATTTATAAAAATATTGATAAATTAGGGATTTTCTTTATTGACAAAATGTTTTGAACAAGCAGTAACATAAGAATAAATGAATGAATGAAAAAGCATGTAAATGCTTAGTAGACATCAAGCATTCAAATTAAGTGTGGAAGATACAAACAAGGACAGTGAGATGGTACCTTCCTAAAGGAGTTTACCCACAATGTGGGAGAAAAAATATTTAAAAGAAAGTGTCACAGACTTCACAGAAATGCCTGGACATTCTAAGCATTCAGTGGTAGATGCCTAGGTATTAGAAGAGAATTGAGGCAAGGCATGTGGTATAGGCATAGAAAAAATTATAACCCAGTGAGAGATCAGATAAATGGTAAAGTCTAGGGGAAATTAATTTCACTGAAAGGATTAGAATTTATGATTATTATCTCATTCAAGTCAGAGAGACTCTTAGAAATATTATTTGGTAACTTTGTGAAAATTGGATCAGAGAATTCTGAACATGAAGTTCAGAAGTCCAGAATCTCTGTCAAAGTTTTAATTTTTTCATAATGGTCTAGAAGCTATGACTGTTTTAATGTGCTCTACTATTACATTAGCTTTCTGGTGGTATTATCATGTTGTGACAATGCATTAAAATCTAACAACTTTTTTGGTGGACTCTAGCATACCCATGTTTCCTCATTCTTGTACTTATAAAGCTGATTTATGATCAATAATTATACCCATCATCTTTTATTTTAATTGATTCTATCCAATATTTTACCCAATTAAGATTTTCTATCTCTGTCATATAAATGGGTTATTTATCCCCATCCTCTATCTAATCTGTAAATTAGATAAGTATATCATCCAAATCAATGATTAAAAAAGTATTAAATAATAGAGAACCAAGCATAGATTCCTGTTATACTCTACAGGAGACTTTCTTCCCAATGGATACCAAACTATTTATGACTACTCCATTTAAGTACAGCCACTCAACCAACTTTGAATATATCAAACTACAATATCTCATGCAGGGGGTGTCAAACTACGGCTCTCTACAGTCTATTTTTGTATAGTGAGGGTGGAACCAAAATAGACTAAGAATAGTCTTAGCTATAAGGCTGTACAAAAACAGAGGAAAGGTCAAATCTAACCTGAAGACCACAGTTTGAATATCTCTGTTCTCTCCATCGTTTTCATCATCATGAGAGATTTTGTAAAATACCTTGCCAAATTCTAGGTACATTTTATCTCCCACATTTCCCTAATCTATCAGTTTAGGAACTTTGTCGCCAGGGTCTTGATGATCTTTGGGATACTTGAACTTTTTTATTAAAATGAAAAATATTTTAGTATTTTAGTGGGAATTAATTGACTGCAAGGTAAGCATTTGGCATGTGATGTGAAAAGAGCTGGATATTGGACAAGCAAAGTAGGTAACATAGTAGAAATAAAGAAAAAGACCCATATGGTAAACATCATATAATTCATAACTTCATCTAGTGCCAGATCTGTTCATTAACATGCTTTAAGGAAACTAGTTTGTCTATTTTGACTATAGGAACTGATCAAGTGCATACAAAATTTAAAATCATTTTCCTCATGGTCCAATAACCAGTCAACTCCCCAAAATACTTAGATACTGGATATTGCTCACATTTCCATTTCTTTCATTAGTACTACATGAACTGGTATCTAAAATAATAATGAATCAATAACCCAAAATGGATATAGAACTTACAAGGCAATGTATACAAAACTAGATTGCTAATATCATTATAAACATTATTTGAGAATAGTTTTTGCCCTTTTAATATGATTTTCCCATAGGTGTCCATCTGTAATAGTTGCTTAAATGGAAGATGAAGTAAAAGGTAAGATAGTTACTGACATGAGTGGGGAAATAGTTGGAATATTTCCAACAAAATTAAATTCATTTAGTGTTCATTGTTGTTGAATATAAACAAATGCTGAATCATTATGCATGTATATTCTGAAAATCTGAAGAATCATGGCACATTGACATAGGTCTTTAGATATCTCCTAACCTACTCATTTTACAAGATGAAGAAACTGAGGCCCAAACAGGTAGGATGACTTTGCTCTGCTAGCTAGAAGAATTAGGCCTAGAACTCAGATACCTTGGTGTTCTTATCATTATAAAAATAATGGTTTCACAAAAATGATTAAAGAAAATATAATATAATTATTAACTTTCTTGGATAAGCCACTGAAATTTGTATATTTAAGAACTACAACCATTGAAGTAATTAGTGATGCTTTTTTTTTTCTACTATAAGATTCAGGAAAAACCAGCTGTGTTACAAAACACGATTTTGGATAAACATACTATTTACAAGTAATTAGAATATGTCCTAATTATAATCAATTCATATGCTAAATTAAATCAAACATTTACTCAAAATTAAATATATTAGAGACAGATTCAGGTAATAGATACTGGAGTACTGGACACAGAATCTGAATAATCTGACATTTGCTATGGGAAGGTAGATAAATTGATCTCAGAGCCTCAATCATTTTTTCAGAAAATGTCAGAGATGGGATGAAATCTTCTGTTTGTTTAAAAAAAATTCCCAACCCCATCCCTCAGAGGAACTCAGATTTTTTACTATTGGCATAAATTAGATGAAGGTTCCAAACATAATGAAAGCATTATATGAAAATAATAGGAGATATACAAAAAGGGCCTAAAAAATCACCTACATATGCAACTGAAAATTTAGTTCCAAAATCCTGTTTAGGTTGATGAGTTCATCCTTATGGGATCATAAAGTAAAGAAGGAAATTTTTCATATAATCCTCAAGAATCTCTCTAATAGCAATCATGAAGACAACTGCTAAAGGCAAATCCCCTCTTCCTGACCACAGCAGGAAGAATAAATCATGGCAGAATAGGTTTTCCTTTCTCCTGTTCCCGTTATATAACATTGCTTTATTTCATTCACTCCTTCTGTTCATCTCTTCTGTCCACCCCAACTGTTCTTTGTCTACTGCTATATATTGCCTTTAATTGCCTAGTTACACCTACAAATGCTTCCTCCAATCTTGCCCTTCCCTGTAGGTCAGACCTTTGCTATCCAATCTCCATTTTTTCTCTCCCAAATAATAATAATAAAATCTTTGTTCTCTGCTAAAGTGTTAGCTAATTTTGCTGAAGTGGAAAGGCATTTTTGCCAAGGGAATTTTACTATCTGAACTCAAGAGAGTTACTGGTATGATTTTAGTTTGCAGGACAATGAGGGAGAAATGAGTCAGAAAGTCTCTGGCTGCCCATTCCACTTAGAATTACAGAGATGCTTCCAGATGCTTTTTCTCACTTTAGTTAGTCATGCTTCTGTATGCAGCTCAAATGCTGATAATATTCTTTTATCTGTCATAAGCAGTGGGGAATAGACCATTAGGAAACAGGAATGGCAGTGAAGTTGAGCAATACCTTTTGACTAATTGTAACAGAACCAGAAGTATTTTCTGTGTTTTCTGCTTAAGCAGTGCAGAGGCTGTAACAGAAAGACACCAGTACAATCATTGAAAGCCTCAGAACAGTGGTTATCTGTAGCAATGGTTTTCATAGACTTCTATAACTTTTGTTAATGAGATCCCCTTAGATTACCATATGGATGTGAGCACACATAAGAACTTCAGAGGAGAGTATAAACTCGAAGCCTTCCCAATAAGATCAAGAGTAAAACAAGGATGCCCATTATCACCTTTATTATTTAATATTGTACTAGAAACACTAGCAGTAGCAATTAGAGAAGAAAAAGAAATTGAAGGTATTAAAATTGGCAATAATGGGACCAAGCTATCACTCTTTGCAGATGACATATTGATTTACTTATAGAATCCTAGAGAATCAACCAAAAAGCTAGTCGAAATAATCAACAACTTTAGCAAAGTTGCAGGATACAAAATAAACCTGCATAAGTCATCAGCATTTCTATATATCTCCAACTCAGTTCAGCAGCAAGAATTAGAAAGAGAAATTCCATTTAAAGTCACCCGAGACCATACAAAATACTTAGGAATCTATCTCCTGAGGTAAACACAGGAACTATATGAACACAACTACAAAACACTCTCCACACAATTAAAACTAGATCTAAACAACTGGAAAAAAACATTGATTGCTCATGGGTGGGACGAGCTAACATAATAAAACTGACCATCCTACCCAAACTTATCTATCTATTTAGTGCCATACCCATTGAACTTCCAAAAACTTTTTTACTGAATTAGAGAAAACCATAACAAAGTTCATTTGGAAGAGCAAAGGATCAAGGATATCCAAGGAAATAATGAAAAAAAAATACAAAGGAAGGTGGTCTTGCAATCCCAGATCTCAAACTTTACTATAAAGCAGTGGTAATCAAAACAATTTGGTACTGGCTAAAAGACAGAAAGGAGGATCAGTGGAATAGACTTGGGGTAAATGACCTCATAAAGACAGTCTATGACAAACCCAAAGACCCCAGCTTTGGGGACAAAAATCCACTATTTGATAAAAACTACTGGGAAAATTGGAAGACAGAGTGGGAGAGATTAGGTTTGGATCAACACCTCACACCCTACACTAAGATAAACTCAGAATGGGTGAATGAATTGAATATAAAGAAGGAAACTATAAGTAAATTAGGCAAATAGAATGGAATACATTTCAGACCTTTGGGAAGGGAAAGATTTTAAAACCAAGCAAGACTTCAAGACTTAGAGTCACAAAATGTAAAATAAATAATTTTGACTACATCAAATTAAAAAGTTTTTGTACAAACAAAACCAATGTAACTAAAATCAGAAGGAAAGAAACAAATTGGGAAACAATCTTCATAAAAACCTCTGACAAAGGTTAATTGCTCAAATTTATAAAGAGCTAAACCAGTTGTACAAAAAATCAAGCCATTCTCCAATTGAAAAATGGGCAAGGGACAGGAACAGGCAGTTTTCAGTCAAAGAAATCAAAACAATAAGCACATGAAAAAGTTTTCTAAATCTCTTATAATCAGAGAGATGCAAATCAAAACAGCTCTGAGGTATCACCTCACACCTAGCAGATTGGCCAACATGACAGCAAAGGAAAGTAATGAATGCTGGAGGGGATGTGGCAAAGTGGGGACACTAATTCATTGCTGGTGGAGTTGTGAACTGATCCAACCATTCTGGAGGGCAATTTGGAACTATGCCCAAAGGGCGACAAAAGAATATCTACCCTTTGATCCATCCATAGCACTGCTGGGTTTGTACCCCAAAGAGATAATAAGGAAAAAGACTTGTACAAGAATATTCATAGCTGCACTCTTTGTGGTGGCCAAAAATTGGAAAACAAGGGGATGCCCATCAATTGGGGAATGGCTGAGCAAACTGTGGTATATGTTGGTGATGGAATACTGTTGTGCTAAAAGGAATAATAAAGTGGAGGAATTCCATGGAGACTGGAACAACCTCCAGGAAGGGATGCAGAGTGAAAGGAGCAGAACCAGGAGAACATTGTACACAGAGACTAATACACTGTGGTATAATCGAACATAATGGACTTCTCCATTAGTGTCAATGCAATGTCCCTGAACAATCTTCAAGGATCTATGAGAAAAAACACTGTCCTTAAGCAGAGGACAAACTGTGGGAGTAAAAACATCAAAGAAAGGCAACTGCTTGACTACAGGGGTGGAGGGGATATGATTGAGCTCCCTAATGCAAACCAACAACAAGGAAATGGGTTCTGAGCAAGGACACATGTGATACCCAGTGGAATTGCGCGTCAGCTAGGTGAGGGGTGGCGGGAGGGGGGGAGGAAAAGAAAATGATCTCTGTTTCCAATGAATAATGTATGAAAATGACCAAATAAAATAATGTTTAAAAACTAAAAAAAAAAAACTTCAGAGGATTTTCTCTCTCTCACGCGCATACACACACACACACACACACACACACACACACACACACACACACACACACACATATTCTTCTATAGCCAGATACTGTGAATTTTAACTCTATTAGCAATTGAATGTTCCCTGCTAGTAGATACCTTGGCTCACCTTCCCTGTCCTAAGAGCATCCACTGGCCCAAATGATTGAGCCTGAGGCAGTCAACATGCTGTCCATGAAGTCACACCACAGCAGTGTGTGAACAGGGAGTTAGTTCATCTTTACCTACCTCATCTTGAAAGCCAAAAAGCAAGGCTGGAACAAATAGGTTAATAAAACCAAGCCAGATGGCAGCACATTCATTTTGTTGTTTCTCTGCAGCCACTACAGATTTCTCTTCCAAAGCTTATACTAATCAGAGTGGAAATTCCCCTGAAGCCAGTTGGTGTCTTGTAGAATGAATAGGATCCATGATTTTCAAAGAATATTGCATTCAGGTTAGTCTCAATAGAGTCACTATCTTCCTCGGAATACTGAAAAAATATTAATGTCCTGCCAACACCATTATAAGAATGGGATCATAGTAATACACTCAGATACATAGAAAAACCTCAGTAATGTGAATTTTGCAATCCAGAATTTGTCATCAGTTGGGTAAGGCAATTACTGATTTTTTCCCCCAGCATTTATTTCAAAAGGGATTGATTAACAAATTAAAAGCATGGAGAAAGAGATAGTTCTGTTTTACTCAGATATACTCCCCAGCCTGCTCCAAGCCAGCCTTTGTTCTTAGTAGCTCATAGTCTGAGTTACATGACATATATATATATATATATATATATATGTATATGTATATGTGTTTGTATATCAATATAATTGGGATTTTTTAAATAAACCTATGTAGAAATGAGGAGGATGTAGGCTTCACCAGACTAGCAGAGGGGTCCATGACTCCAAAAAGTTTAAGAACCATTGCTCTACACTGACCATCAACTTAATTTCCTTGATATTAGCACCCAGAAACTTGTCCATGCATCTTTCTGTTCTATTATATAATTTTTTGCCTTGCTAGGGCCTAAGCTGGCTCCCAACTATGGACAGAGCAGGCTGCTTACTATTCAATTCCTAAATCCTTTTTGTGTGTTGTCTTCACACATCAGAATGTTATTTGAGGGAAAAGACTACCTTGCTTGCTAGATTTGGATCTCCAGAATTTAATCTCCCATAAATGATTATTTGACTGGCTCTCTATTTATATTTTTATCTAAATATTTAGCAGGATATATTAAAATATAAGCAACTGATATGATATTTACATAGTTACATACATACGTAGTTATAGTTCTTAAACAAGTCTCACAAGAAATGTCTTTTTTCATCATTACTCTCATTCAAACAACAAGCATTTATTGAATTCTTACTATATGCTGTGATGAATGGATTACTGTATATATTTGAAAGTAATAAAACTGTATCCATTTAGGTGTATGTATTTTCTAATTTAGAATTTTCATTAATTTAGATTTTTCTACCCATCAAATGTAACAAAATGCTGAATTTTAACTCCACTAATTCCATTTCTTTGTTCATTTTAGGAGTATTTTCCTTTTCATAGGTACATTTTAAGGCATTTTCAACTGTACACATAATTCAAAGTAAAGATATGTTTCAGGAAAAACAAAATTATCAAGTCTTTTGTTCTATAATAGGAACACAAAGAAAGGCTGTTTGCCCACTGCAAAACTGAATTTAAACATTGTTTCCCAAATTTTATTGCTTTCCTTTTTTCTCCATAAATTTATATCATTTCATTTTTTTATCAGTTGAAAATAGTTTGTAGTTTCAAGGCCTAAAAACTATGCATACTGTGCAAAGAAGGCAATTATCTGAGAATTCTAGTGCCCAAGTAAGCCTTCCAGGTTTAACATTCCTCTATAAAGTCCTTTATAAGGAAATAATAGCCCAGGGGCACCTTCTCCCTTCAAGAGCAGTCATTGACACCCCCCCACACACACACACACAAAACACAAAGTCACATATAAAAGTACACAGTGAACACAAATATTTTAAAAGCAAAGGGAAAAGATGTGAGTCTCAAGTTTGTATATGTAAGCCCTACTTACCTGCAGTATATAAGAACATAGGCCACAAAAGGCTCTGACCAGCATCAGAGACCAGGAGGAGAACCAGTGGACTAGTCTAGAGACAGATAATTCCACTCACTTGAAGAATAGTTTCAAGAAAGGAAATGTCTCTTCTGTTTAGATATCTGTGAAGAATTCACATTGCTAGTTTTCCATTGTCTGAGAGCATATGTAAAGCCTAATTTCCTTTACTTAAGCCAGTTGCCAAAATTTCTCCCAACCTACTCTAGAGCCTACAGTTATTATATTTTCCAGGGTGATAAATTGGCTCCTTTAAAACTATATCCATCAACAATTAACACATGAAACTTTCCTGTTGGGCCCCATTATAAGAGCAGGTAATATTCTTAGTAATTGATGCAACTCTTAAGCCCAAAATATAACCTAATAAATGTAAGTTTTCTACAAGCAGGCCAAAAAAGAGAGGTCAATCTTAAGGAAGACCAATTAGAATCTGGGTTTTACACCAGAAATACTAGATGATCTCAGGTTAATGGGTAGTTGCAGTATATGGGTTTTCAGGGAAGACTGGCACCTCTGGTCTAAGTGCCTGCTGAACCTTTTTCTGGACTGCTCATCTACTTTGGGTGTCCACTTTTTCAGCTCTCACCTGTGTCTCCAAGAAGCTGTAGCATGCCCATTGCCACACCCAAATAAATCATTTTGGCAGTTGGGCTAAACTGGACTGAAGGTAACTGATGATTTAGGATAGTGTTTACTCCAAGCATGTGATGTCTTCTCCTGGCAGAATGGGCCAATGAGAACAATTTGTTCCACTGGCCATGAAAAAGGCTTAAACAGGCATTGTAGAACACTTTAGGCTTGATCAGACATCAAAGACATCAAGGTCATCCTCTGCATCCCAGGATAATACCAAGTCATCCTGATTTTGCCTTGCTACTGAATTTGGAAAATTCTAGAAGAAAGGATGAGGCTGATGACTTTGTGCAACTCTGCCTCACTTAAACCTAATCCATGCACAAGTAAAAACATCACTCTATGATGTGATTGATACTATTCAAAATAAAGGGCAAATAACAAAAACTTTCTAATGGAAAGACTGCAATGATAGACATTGAAAAATACATTTGAGTACTGAGGAAACATACTTCTTTTTCCAATACCATAATTGCAGCCCCTACTTTCTTTGGACTAACCTGATACACAGTAAATGATAAGCCCTTCATTTTTACTCCATGTGTACTTTTGTGTTTTACTCATTTTTGTTAAGCTACCAAATGTGAAGTTTTCCTATCTTAATTTGTCATGCTTTTTTTTTCATTTTATTGGACTATTTAATTCATTCACATTTAGAGTTACAAAAGTTATGTTTATATTTTCATCTAATTTCTTACCTCTTTTAACAATCTTTTCTGAGGAGAATTTTTGTTTAATGAGAAAGAATGTCCCTTGATAAATTTCTAAGATGTCCTAGAGCCATTTCAGTTCAACAACATATCATTTGTAGTAGTCTAGTAGTCCTAATTCATTAATCTTGATCATTTAAGGGAGTGTTTATATGACTAACCCCTAGTCAGACCTTTTTTCCCCTTTTTTGGGGATATGATCAAGGGTTATCTTTTTTACCAAAACATTTACATTTTTAACCATAGCATTATACAATGGGTAATAAGTAGAGTATGCCTAGTCAGACCATATGTAGTGCTCATTCACTAAAACCAACCTACTCCAAGTTTCCACATTTCTTTCTGATAGTATAATTGCCTCCTAGGCATCTGGGATCATAAGCTCAGCATTATCCTTCACTCTTTAATCACTCTTACTCCTATATTCATTCAATTGCTAAGTATTATTGATGCTACCTCAGCAAAATCATTTAAATCTTTTATTTCCTCTCTGCTCATACAGACTTTCACCATGTTTCAATTTCTCTTGGTGTTTAAAAATTTTATACTATGTACAAAACAGATACTATGTTCTGGGATAGCAAAGATAAAACAGAAATATCCTTTTCCCCTCAAATACCTTGCATTCTACTAAAAAAAGATGATAGATAGATAGATAGATAGATAGATAGATAGATAGATAGATAGATAGATAGATAGGCAGATAGATAGATAGGCAGGTAGACAGGTAGACAGGCAGAAAGATGCATAGTCACATAGTTACATGGATACACAGATGACAATTTGAGGAGAGGGTGAACACTTAGTTAAGGATATCAGGAAATGCTCCATACAGAAGACATATAATGTTAGGCAATCTAAGAGGCAAAGGTTACAAGGGAATATTACAAACAAGAATATACCCTTTGCAAAAATAGGATGGAATGTAAAGTTTGTATTAGAGTACATGAAGGAGAAGAATGTATAATAAGCCTAGAAAGGTAGAATTGGCACAGAATGTGAAATGTTTAAAATTCCAAGCTATAAGAACTTATATTTTTATCCCAGAGGCAATAAAGTACCCTCTTGAAGCTTTTTGAAAAGGAGAATAACAAAGTAAGACTCAATTTCTAGGAATATTATTTTGACAGTGATGTGGAAAATTGATTAGTGACTAGAGAGAAGCCAGCAGTTTAATTAAGAAGCTCAGGCAATAACACAGGTGAAATATGATGGACGTTTGTGTAAATAGAGAGAAAAGAATGGATTTAAATGATGTTGTTGAGGTAGCATCAATAATGCTAAGCAACTGAGTGTATATAGGAGGGAGTAAGAGAAAGGGAAGAGTCAAGGACAACATTGAGCTTATGATCCTGGGTGCTAATGAAGCAAATTATGCCCTCTGCCAGAAATATGGAAACTTGAAATACATTGGTTTTAGTGATGGAAGCTAATAAGTTCTGTTTTCAAAATACAAAGTTTGAAAAACCTAATATATATCCAGTTGGCATCCCACCAAAATATTTTGTAATATGGTCATGAGGCCCAGCTAAGAGAGGTTAGGACTGGATACATAGGTCCAGAAGCCATCTACAGAGATAGAATAATTGAATTCTTGTGAGGTCATGAGAGTACCAAATGAGCAAGAATGAAGAGAGAAAAGAAAAGCATTCAGGTGAAGGCTTTGGCAGATATCCCAGGTTAGAAGACAGAATATAAATTATTATCCAAGGATCATCAAGGTAGTAAGACAGAAAAGAGAACAATGAAAATACAGTGCTTCAAAAAACAACTACGGAAACAGTAACAGGAAAAAAGATTTACCAGGACCAGAAGGATGTCAATGATGTCAAATGCCACAGAGAGAGCTGAACACATTTTTTTAAACCCATATTAAAAAAAAAGCAGTACACAAATAAAATCATAAGTATTCTATGTTTAGCTTGCTTTTCTTCATATCTACAGGATAATTTCCAACACAAGTGTTCCAACCCCTTCTCACCATCCATGCATCACAAAAGATATTATCAAGATGGCCAACATGTATATATAAATTCAGTATTTCATATTTCACCTTCCTGTTCACTTTCTCAAGGTAACACACACAGTATATTCTTCCAGGATTCATTCTGTGGCTGTATATTTCACCGTTCATTATCTCATGTAGTTCTTTCCAAGAATTTTTTTTAACAATATGTCAGTTGTTTCTTATGGAGCAGTGGTATTCCATAACAATCATATTCCACAATTTGTTCAGCCATTCCCCATTTGATGGACATCCCCTCAGTTTTTAATCCTTTCCCACCACAAAGTAAACTGATGTGTATGCAAAAATATATATACATATATTTACATATATATTATTCACAGTTTTAGATTTCTCTGAGTATATTCTAAATAACTCTTCAATATGATTAGATCTGTTCACAGCTCCACCAAAAGTGCATTAGTTTCCCCTTTCTCCAACATCCCATCCAATATTTGTCACTTCACCCTTTCATGATTTTGCCAGTCTAATAGATGTGAGGTGATATCTCAGAGTTGTTTTGTTTTTAATTTCTCTAGTCAGTGATGATTTAGAACATTTTTTCATATACCTATATATAGCTTTGGTTTCTTCAACAGAACATTTCCTTTTCATAGCTTTTGACCATTTATCAATTGAGGGCTGGCTCTTATTCTTACAAGTTTGATAGTTTCCAGTTTTACCAGCAATTTTTACCAAATGATGTTTTCTTATATCAAAAATTTGGATCTATGATTTTGTCAAAAACAAGATTATTATAATATTTTGTTGCTATTTGTTATGTGTCTGTCCTTTTCCACTGATCTGTCTTTATATTCTTTAGCCAGTACTAGGTGACTTTGATCATTATTGCTTTATAATACAAATTAGAATCTCATACTGTTAGACCTCCTTTCTTTATGGTTTTTCCCATTAATTCCTTTGATATTCCTGATCTTTTATTCTTACAAATGAATTTTATTTTTATAACTCAATAAAATATATTTTGGTAATTTATTTGTGATGGCATTAAATAGGTAGGTTAGTTTAGGTAAGATTTTCATTTTAACTATATTAGCTCTGTCCATCCAGAACAATAACTATTTCTCCAATTATTTAGATCTGACTTTATTGGTTTAAAAGGTATTTTCTAATTACATTCATGCAGTTTGTGGATTTTTTTTTGGCAGATATGCTTCCACGTATTTTATTCTGTCTGTGGTTATTTTAAATGAAGTATCTCTATCTCTTCTAGAAGGACTTTGTCAGTAACATATAAAAATGCTGATGATTTATATGGATTTATTTTATATCCCACTACTTTGCTAAAATTATTGATAGTTTAACAAAATTTTTATAGTTGAATTTCTAGGATTTTACACATATATCATCTTGTCAGCCTCACATAGAGATAGTTTTACCTTTTTGTTCATTCTGATTCCTTCAATTTCTTTTTCTTCTCTTATTGCTATTCCTAGCATTTCTAATATTATGTTAAATACTATTGGTGGTGATGGACATCCTTGTTTGACTCCTAATATTATTAGGAAGGATTCTAGCTTCTCTCCAATTCAAATAACACTTGCTACTGGTAATTACTAATTATATTCCAAATTCATTGATCTTTTCTTTCTCTATTTTATTAATATAAACACTTAGAAATAAAACATTTCCTATATTACTGCTTTTGCTATATCCCATAGGTTTTGGCATATTCATATTATTCTCATTCTCTTTAATGAAATTATTTATTCTTTTAATCATATGTTCTTTAATCCACTGATTCATTAAGATTAGGTTATTTAGTCTTTAATTAGATTTTACTTTTTGTTTTCATGGTCCCTTATTATATATACACTTTTTTATTGTGTGTTGTGAGGAGTTACTACCCCTTCTAGATAATTTGTATAGTGTGGCACCACTATAAGTTGTCTTTTTGGATAGGCTGTGTTCTGTGACTGTTAACACAAGATGGCTTCTTGGGGAAGTCCTTAGAATTCCAACTTAGGCAGGAGTATAAAAAATCTATTTATTGTAATAAAAATCCATACTAAGGAAAGGGATAGGAAAAGGAAATAAGTAAGAAAAAGGCATATTAATTCCTAAGCTTATAAATCTATCTTATTCCCCAAAACTTACCCACAAAGGTATTCTTCAGTCTCCAACAAGAGTTGAAGCTATTCTATCTACTTTTCTACCTAAATGCCCCCCCAAAAACCTATCTTATCCTACACTTAGATTTAACTTTAACACAAAAGAGAATAAGTTGAATTTTTCCTCCTTAACTATATGGTTGTAAACAAAAAGATCAAGATCTTAACAACCTCCTCCAAACTCACAGGAAACCACATGGCCTGGCAAGATTTCTCAACCAGCAATCTTCTTCTATGGTATGGTTTGCTAGATAAAATTTGTTGAAGGAAAATAACTGAGAAATTCCCAGTCTCAGATGAGCGGCTCTTGAAAACCTCCTGTCATGACAGGATTCAAACCAAGAGTGTCCCAAAGACAGTTGGGTAACTGCCTCCCAAAGCATTCTGAGAAATATTTTCTCTCCCATCATTCATCTCTAAGGTTCCATTCAGATGTTAAAGAAACCAAACTCAATTCTCTTTCCAAATGCATCTTACACATGAATTGCATTACTTAACTATTTCCTAATGAATTCTTACTTAATTCATAATTACCAAATATCTTACTACATGTCTTATCGTCTGAGAATGTTATGTTGAATATATATTCATTTCTACATTTAAGTATAATATGTTTGTGCCTTAATATATGTTCAATTTTTGTGAAGGTGCCATGTATCATGGAGAAGAAAGTATATTCTTTTCTGTTCCCATTCAATTCTCTACAGATATCTATCATACTTAACTTATCTAAGATTCTGTTCATCTCCTTGAATTCTTTATTTTATTATTTTTGGTTAGATTCATCTAGTTTTGAGAGAGAGAAATTAACATCTCCTACCATTATTGTTTTATTATACATTTCTATCTGTAACTCATTTAATTTTTCCTCTAAAAATGTAGATGCTATAATATTTAGTGCATATAGATTTTAAGTTGATAATGCTTCATTATCTGTGGTAATTTTTAAAATAAGAGTTTCCCTGTTTATCTCTCTTTATTATATTTATTTTAGCTTTAACTTTATCAAAGATAATGATTCTTACCCCTATTTTCTTTGTATCAGGTAAGGCATAGTATTATTCTTTGCCAGCCCTTTTCATTTTAAGTGTTTAAGTGCTTAAGTATTTAATTTTAAGTGGTTTTTGTTCCATTCTGCTCTTTTATTTTATGGGTGGATTCACCCTGTTCACATTCAATGCCATAATTACTATTGGTCTATTTCCCTCCATCCTGTTTTTCCTTACTATTTCTCCTCTTTCTTTTTTTTTTTACTATATCCCTCCTCAGATATTCAGTTTCTTCTGTTCACTATCTCTCCAATTCATGCTTCCTAGAAAATTTCACTTATCCCCTCTCTTTGCCCTTCTAGTTCCAAATTATCCAACTCTTCTATGAATCTCTTACTTGTCTTTATTTCCTTACCTTTAAATTTTTATTCCATCCACCTTTCCAAAAGTCCCTACATTATCCCCATACCATACCCTTCTATATCTTTATATGAGTCAAATTCTAAAAATCCCTCTCTTATTTTATCCTGAGTTCCCTTTTCCCCCTTACCTTACCTTCTATTTCTTTTTATATATTCCCTTATGGGGATCCCTCCTTTTTCTTGTCTCTTTTCCCTGCTTTTCCTTAATCTACTCTTCCTTTTCTTACTCCCTCAGTCCCTTATGGGGGCTCCCTTTGCTTGGTTCCTCCCTTTCCTGTACCTATATATATAATCATTTAACCCCTCTGCTTTCCCTCCTGTTAACATATTAAGAGGCTTTTTTACCCTTCTAATCTCTCTTCATCCCAATTCTGATAAATGGGGTTGTAGTTCTACCAGCCCTCCATTCCATACTCCTTTCTCCTTAGTCATTTCTCTACTAATTCCTCCTCCATATGAAATAACCATTCTACTCTACCTCCTCCTGATCTATTCTAGTACCATTTGGCTCAGTCCATTACATTTACCTTGATTTCAAGTTTTCTATCAGTACATGCTCAAAATACCTTTCTTATAGATCAAATTTTCTACTGAGTTTTGGGTTTTCCCTGAGAAATAACTGAAATGCCTTTAATTCAGTAAATATCCATTTTCTACATTTTCTAATTATGCTTTCTCTTGCTAAACGTGTTGTTCTTGGTTGTCATCCCAGATCTTTTGTTCTACAAATTATCGTGTTCTACATCGTGAATTCTTTTAAAATTCTAGTTACTAAATCTTGTGCTATGCTGATAGTAGCACCACAAGTTTTAAAGTTAGCAAATTCCTGCTTTTTGTCTTTAAGAACTTCCATGGTCTTATTCTGAACAGCCTTATCTCCTATATCTTATATCTTCATCCATTTTAACTCTAAGACAAACTAGAATAGTTGATGTTTCCCAAATTTGACATTCTATCTTCAGCCTTCATGCATTTGCATTTGCACAAACCACACCTATACTCTGACCTTAATGTATATCAACTAATAATTCTACATTTTTCTCTCTCAATTCTGATTTTCCTTCAAGGCTTAGCTCAAATGGTATCATCTCATGAAGACTACCCAGATCCTGCTTTTTTAATGTTCTCTCTTTCCATATTTTTAATTTATTTATCTATATAAATAAATGCTTTTTACTATCAACAGAATATAAGATCCTTAAGGACAGAGAATATTTCATTTTTGTCTTTCCTGAATGTCTAGCACTTAATAAATGTTTGTTGTTTTAATTTTATTTATTTTTCCTTTCCTCACAACTATCCCCCCTTCATCATATGACACCTATGTTAGAACTTTAATTTGATACTCAAACCTGCATCTATTTATTAAGTGTCCTCTGTTTACTGAGTACTATACTAGGCATTGGTGGAAAGGGGGAAGGATGGACACAAAATTTAAATAAGATATAGCACCTTGCTTCTACAATTCTATATAGGGATGTGATACAGAGAAAACCTAAAATATAAAATAATGTATGTCATGAACTGATGTTCATAAAAGAAACTTAAAGTCTTCAAT